>NW_018483965.1:0-2724 GCF_002113885.1 Mizuhopecten yessoensis
TAGAGGGTATTAGACGCCACAGACTCCTCTGTGTCATTTTCCTTTCACATGTGTAGAAGCTACATTGCGAGTTAGAGGGTATTGATGAATATTGCATTAAATTAAGTATGATTATGTTAAATTTGAACTTATTAACAAAACAATCTAATTACACGATGTCAGAGTAATGACACTTGGTGGAGTACTGAGATAGGCGACATCAATGAGGTAGGACTCTAAAGTCAGCATCAAATGCGAGTTATTGCAATGATGCAAATACACTAACATACCACATCCAGCATGCACGCACGTGCTTCATGTAACGTGCCACCCCCATTCCATGTAATAACTTCAGCTGTTTGTAGGACGCTAATCCCATAAAACCAAACAAATTAATTCTTAAAGATGCAATAATTTATCTATATCAGTGATATTGTCTTTGTTTTATTTCTATTGGGTATGAAATGTCATCGTCTAATTCCATACAAGTATGCGCAAAGGTTTGTTGAGAGGATAGTTGAAGTAGGATACAAAAGTTGCTAGTAATGTTGGTTTGTAAAAGAAAAAGGAAAACTTACTTTTTTAAGAAATTTTAATATCGTATGAACTCAAACGATGTGTACGTAAAACAAATCAAATATGTACATTGCACACAAACATTATAATTAAGTTTCCTGATATATTGGTCAGTGTATTTGTAATGGGTAATCATAGGAAACACAATAGTTAGATTTCAATGGGTTTCATCCATTTTTTCGTGGTGTGTTGAGCCACCTTAAACCAATCATTACACGTAATCCCGATATCACGTCCGATAAAACTTACAATCTTGCAAACTCCTCTAAACAAGTCCAGCGAGTACATGTAAACAAAGAGCGGTTACGTTTACTCTAATCTACAATATAACTTACATCTAACAATGAACAACTGTACAGTTACAAATACCTCGACCGCAATGTATAATGTGTGCATGGAAACAAATCGTACAAATATTAGTACATGTTAAACATAGTACATTTTCGACAGGTAGTTTATGTCTTAACCTTCGCATCAACATAAATCAATGTATATGATACAATGTTTTATCAATTGGATAAATATCACAGAAATTCAAGTGACCAAGTAAGATCCATTTCCTCTCTGGGCATCGAAATCACGACCTAAGACACATAATCGCCTAGCAAAGAAATATCCTCAGTTCCTACCACTACACAACCCGACCTTCTAAAAATTAAAGAGGAGGGTTTAAATATAGTAACATATCTATTGAAGCCATCAGTATATAAATTGGCTGATGTTCTAGTATATGCACCTAATACTTTCACATAAAAAGTAGTTACTGTCTAAACAGCATTCATATAGATTGATGGCTACACATTACATTGTTCACATTTCGTAGGTAGTGGTAGTATGTTTGTGGCAGTCCTCGGCTAGAGGCTTACAGTATACACAGCGGTGGCAGATACTCACGAATGTTCCAGATACAGATAACAAGTATGGCTGAAGATGACATCTTAGACATATAACATAATCAAATCCTCTCAGGACATGTATTATGAGCCCAAGCAGTTATAAAATATTTTTGCTGTACACTAATCAAATGTTAACAAGAATAATATTAATATATATTCAATGCAAATGAACCTCATTTTCAAGGAAGCAGCGTCCTTAAAAAAGAACGCAATGTGCAACTTACCAACCTGCTGTACTTGGCGTCAATTGGTTACTGGGGCCCTCGACGAGTGGTATGTAAAGACGTACTGAATAACAAATTAACATACCTTCCCAATCTAATGCTGTATGATAACATAACGTACGGTATTTCATTGTCCCATTGCAACACCTGTTTATTCATCTACTTGTCTCCTAACTGTTTATGTAACATTAATTTAATTTGTCGGTACAATATTGCAACAACCTGAATATATGTATGTTACCTGTCAACGTTAATTATGCATTGTATGTGTTTATGTGCACTAGCGAGAGAGATACATATATTGTTAATTGGACAATGAATGATAATGCATATTTAAATCCTATAGGATAATATATACGTCATTCGCAATCATGCATTTAGCATCACAGTATCTCGTGCAGAAATAGTTACACGGTACAAAGACGAAATTCTCTCTGTCCACTAATGTTATATTATTATGACACCAAACTAATTAACCGATAATATATTTCGATTGGAAGAAGAATGCTTTACCATAAGTTTACATTTTAAGCGGTATGCAAATGCTTCACATCAGTTATTCCATGGAGTGATGTCAGCTGCAGAATGTGTTTTGGCGGGAAAAATATTCCGCTGAATTAAATGATAATTTAATGACCTCACGTCTTGTATTAAAATAACGTCTTGCATCAGAGCGACATCCGATAAACATATATAGATATAGATATGTGTCACGTGTATAATGCATACTTAGGGGTCGATGAATAATATGTATCGTGTATATACTTCTCTATAAAACATACCTGTAGGATGATAAATTCATAGTTATGGATGGTCAGTGTGGGAATACTTCAGAAGACGTTGTGAACGATGTAGTCATCTTGTTTTAAAATCAGAAATGAAAATATTTTCAGGGCAGGAATACCTTTAGTTAAGACATCCATGTGGATCAAATGACTGTAAAATCCATAACCTCTTTGTAAGAGAATTGTGGGAAAACCAATTCGATATCATTTATCTCGATTGGCCCACTATTCATGCATGCGGTACTTCTATCTAAAGATGGAATA
>NW_018483966.1:0-2726 GCF_002113885.1 Mizuhopecten yessoensis
ATATGTAAATGAAATATGTGCCTGACATCTGTGCACGATGCTTAATCCCTTCAATCGTATACGGGCAATCCGTTCGAGATTTGTTCCCGAGGTCGAGTCACAGGATCGGTACATATAAATAATATATCTAGTCAGTATTTGATACACAATGTAAATACTTCTGCCTCCTATAGTCATACATAAGAACAAAAACATCTTAATGAATAAATCATTATTTTGTACGAATGAAATATTCCTGAATGCAATACAAATCCTGAGCACCATGTACAGCTTTTGTTGTTATCAGTTAAAGAGGATGATAAATACACAAGTAGCCGGTTCTATGGGACAATACCTAATTCCTTTCAATGCAGTCTTAGCCACACACATCTATACACACGTATACATATATAATCATTTAATTCCTTTAATGTACTGAAATTATCGACAACTTACTATGGACGCGTTTACTATAAAATACGCGTGAAATTTTCTGTAGT
The DNA here is from genome assembly GCF_002113885.1 of Mizuhopecten yessoensis. Lineage (NCBI taxonomy): Eukaryota > Metazoa > Mollusca > Bivalvia > Pectinida > Pectinidae > Mizuhopecten > Mizuhopecten yessoensis. Next base: position 480 of record NW_018483966.1, read on the forward strand.
AATCAATTTCAGGTCTCTAGCTTTGTTACTGCAGCCAGACACACATTTCCCATTCATGAATGGCCATAGTTGTTGATTTCATTCAACTCAAATCTGTAGCAAGACACATCGAGGCGCTGAGGTTACGATTGTATGCATTGTTTCGCATATACAATGCGATAGATATTACACTCACAATGCCTATTCTCGTACGCTTTATATAGAGGTAATACGACCGGGTATAGAAACCGACGGTAGGTTATATTGTAACTTAACACCCGTTAACTGTTACGAATTACTTTCCATTGAAAACGAAGGCAACTGTAGCACAATATGTAACGGTTTGTTCGCTCGGCTGTCAACTACATTTCATTGCAAGATGTTGTATTAAGAAACAACTGTAAAAAACAATCCTGTACTAATTGGTTGACCGTTCAATTATTATAGGATTTTAATGCTAAAAGCAAATAAAATCGTACCCCTGGAATAAAGGGAGCTCTAAGTATATCTACTCCCGTGTCGACGTACTTAGAGGTAAACAGTGGCTTAAACACAGGTGTCTGAAATAACGAATCGGGATGGATTCGTACCAGTAACTGTTTCCTTTCTAAAAAAAACTAATTATTTTTCGATTTGATAGAGGTAAAAATGAACGTATGTTATGGAAAAATTGAGATGTACTTTATATTTATATATTTCAGAACACACATTTTGAAGTTAATACATTTAACCCATATGTTAATTTTGTAAAGTACATTTCAATATATTTACTATTCTGCTTCAAAATTTATTCATTGAAATAAAAAAAAAACACTTCGTTACAGAACTATATAAATTCTGTGTTTCTCTGGCATGTTGATAACACAGATGCCTAATGATGTGTGTTAAATGTGATTTTGGGAAATGAATTTAAAGAAAAAGGATATTTGAAAACTTCTACAACAGTCCTTTTTTTACATAGATTGTTGATAATACCACAATAGCGGTTTAAAATAAGTTGATACTTTTCGCACAAACAAAACAATCTCTACAGTATTTTTATATTTTTTCCAACAGTTATAACCAGAAAATAAAGTAAATATTTCACTATATTATAATATTCTCACACATTTCTATTTCGTTTTATTAGTAAGCGTTCCTTTGCAACTAACAGAAAGAACTTTATTAAAATATGTATTTAAATTTGATTGACATTAAATTTCATCTCATTCCACAACTGACCGTAGTCGTTCCGTTTGACACCCCGGTCAGGAAATCTGCATTTCAATAGTTGGCTCGTCCCCATTTTCCATGAGTTGAACGAAGTTCAGTTGAAACTATTCACTCAGTCGAACCGTCACACAATGCCGGTTACCTGTTAGCCCCGCCCACAATTTTTCTCACCTTGCCCACCACTGAAATTTATTCGCGGCAGTGACACGCAGAACTCAGGAAATTAGCATAGCCTAATTTGATTGGCCGAGAGCGTTTCTGTTTGTTCGCCTCACAATCGATAACCATGTGTTCACTAAAGCATATTAGGCAAAGAAAAAGAGGTGCTTGACTATAGGAGACGTTCTTTTGAAACGCAGAGAAAAGCTGTGGAGATTTATCAATTCTATCTTCTTCTGTTGGACTCGGGTCATATTCATAGCCATTGGACTTCAACAATACACGCAGTTATAAAGAAGTTTGTGAGCCGGTATTGGAAGCTACTGTTTATTTACACGACAAACGTGACTTGTATTACTCGATAAACTCGGCTATCGTGTGTTGTGTTTGTGACTACCCACAGAATATGGAGCAGGACATGTCTAAAGCTCAGTTACAACAAACTCTCGCAGGGGTAGGGGTTTCAAACCCGGGGATGGGGCCGCCACACCAGGCCCATCAGGGACACCCCCAGAATCACCAGGTTCATACGGCACCCCACCCTCACCAGGCTCACTCCCCACCCGAGCAAACGAACATTTCTAACGGACAGGGTGGTGGGGGCCTTACGGCTCAACAGAAGAAAGACTTAGATAGGGTCAAACGCCCTATGAATGCTTTTATGGTGTGGTCGCGAGGTCAGAGAAGGAAAATGGCACAGGAAAACCCCAAAATGCACAACTCTGAAATCAGTAAGCGACTCGGTGCGGAGTGGAAACTTTTGACGGAAACAGAAAAACGTCCGTTTATTGACGAAGCTAAGAGGCTCCGTGCTATTCACATGAAAGAACACCCCGATTACAAATACAGACCACGAAGGAAGACAAAAACTCTCATGAAAAAGGACAAATACGCACT
>NW_018483967.1:0-2727 GCF_002113885.1 Mizuhopecten yessoensis
CCATGTTGTACAACGTTACAATGTGGAAGTCGAAAGTAACAAATCGTACCATTGATTATGTTGTTCAAGTTACAGTAAAGTTGTTAACTTTAAACATTACGCCAATATGCAGATCACTTAATGGTACGTGCCGTTGTGTATTTCTTTGTTGACGTTCTTACGTTATTGCCTACCCTCAGTATTTCAACAGTATACTCGTGTACAGAAAAGGTAGCTAATATTAACAAACACACTTTGCTATAAAAACGCGTCACAGAAAAGGATGTATCATCATACTGGATTAATAAGGTGAGCTGTGAATGGGCTGGATGTGTTCACATAAAACCTGTGTTGTAACTTTGATATCGAGCATTATACGTTTTTCCGTCAGGTAAATAGGTTTGTGATGGAAGACGCTGGGCAGCCACGCTTGGTCGACTGTCAAACATCATCTCTGTCGAGTAATAATTTAATCTACAGATATCTCTACGTTTGAGCAGATTGGGTAGTTTTGTGGTTGTTTTGATGTCTGTGTTACTTCCGCGCAAAAAAGCTACATAATTAAAGCTACAAAATATATGATTTATAAGCTCTTGAGCCATCAATGCGCGCGACATTTTGTGAACTGTCAACCGAACAAAAAGCTTCATAACGTTTACAAAGTGTCCATGCTTTTACATTTCCTTGCTGACAAATATGTCTATTCTTTTTAGATTCCAAAGTTGAATAGCTGTTATCTTACATTTTGATAATCTTAAAACAGAATGTCTTATACAGTAAATTATTCATCTATATACCGATAATAAACACAAACAAGATTGCATGTGGCCAGCGCCACCTTCCTAACAAACGAGCTGTCAGTTGGCACTAGGGGGCATCACTAGGACATGCCGAGTACATCCAAACATCCCGACACGTTTGCTCTGAATAATGAAGTGACAAACCTTAGGTCCGTGCTCTTATCAACATTAATTTGGCAAGTCGAGAGAAGGATGACCGCTCAAAGTGTCCAATAATCGCAAATGTTTGTCCATTTAGGTGACACGCAGGTACACACTCTTGACCACAGGCCAGTTTACCGCGACTCTTTAGATCTTATACACAAAACCTGGAAACAAACAAAATGTATATATGTCTATTTCTTACCCGTATATATTGTGTTCGTTGACACAGAATATTAAAGTAGCGTTCACCCCCTCTTATCAGTTCTGTGTTTACAGTCCCAAGTCAATGCAGTTTGCTTAATACATCAATTAACGTGTTACAGAATTAAAAGAAATATACGGACAACCTTGAATATTTGACTAATGGTGTCGATGACGCACATATGATATTTATGAAAAGCAGAATTCGGACATTGACATCGCAATCTATGACATAGGATAAGAACGGTTATAATACAGACTGATTTGCCTCATCACACGGTGGCCATAACTTCGTTAGATAAACTGCATTTCGCTGCACTTATACGAATACAATGTACGTAAAAACTGACATTTTTCATAGATCGTTAAAGTTTCATAAGCCTGATCAAGCAATGCAAATCTTATTGACCACCCTGTCTGGATTAGCCGGCAGATATTACGCCTTGTGTTATTCCACGACCAAGTACGAGAACCCAGCCTGTCTGTTTGTCGATCGTCTTCCGCCTCAATCACTTCAACAAAGAAAACATCGTTGAGTGGTATCATAAATAGTTTGAATATCATGGTCAATATTAGAAGGTCAGTCTGTCCGTCAGTCACAATTACTAATCACCTAATTATATTAAAATGTATAGTCAATATTGGAAGATCAGCCTGTCGTCATTGTATCAATCACGTGCTCTCTTATCGCATCTATGGTCATCACTGGTCAAGCAAATAGCAATTGATTTTAAAGGAAAAGTAAGAGTTCAAGTTCTAAGTCTTTTAAAAATGTTCAACATATATTGTAAGCATTTAGCAACAATAGTTTCCCTATACCAACGTTTAGTAGGACGGAAACTTTACTGTTTGGTATGCTTGTGTTGTGTAATTAGTATGGCAACTAATAAAACCTCACTGTGACCGAGATATCCGTGAATTGGGTACCGGAACCATCTTGTTGATAACGTCATGATTTCAGAGACCGGAAGTAGGATGCCATGTTTTAACAGACCGGAAGAAGAGAAAATAATTGAATAAGCATGTATTTCTGTCATTTAAAGTAAACGCTCGCTCCGGTAAACTGTTATTGTTCGGACATTGACCAATGAGTTGTTTTTATTCTAGAGGATCTGTAAACGAATCCTTCCATACATCGCCCTAGTCCTAGTTGTTGGTATCTGACTTGATAATATGCCGTTTGTGGTATGGTCTTCAGTCAAACGAACAATGTCAGAGGTCAGAGTCAAACGAGGCCAGGTCAGGCTGGACTCGCGGGTCTGTAACCGGCCCCTACAAACTTAGTAACCAGCTTTGAACATCAGGATTAGACCGGAATCCTTATAAGATTAAAGCTGAAATACACAACGCTGAAAAATCAAAGCAAAATATTTTCGGATATAATTGTAATGCCAGGAACCCGATAACGCACGCTCGGCATTTTAACCAAGCGATAACATTTTAATTATTCTTTTCGTAAATTACAAATAAATTCTTCCGAAGACAGGCTTTAGATACTTGATAGCCACTTGTTTCGAAAGGAAAATGACGTTGAGAGACTTTTGAAGTGGCTATCGGGTCGTAAAAAAGCCAATGGTGAAGGAGGCGATATGTCGGTTTTATT
>NW_018483968.1:0-2729 GCF_002113885.1 Mizuhopecten yessoensis
TTTTTTTTTTTAAACATCATCTTGGGTAATTAGCGAATAATATATCGTTCGGTATTAGAAAAAAACCCATCACTAATTAAATTAAATTTGGAATTATTTTCTGAAAAGGAAGCGAATTTTGCTGGGTGGTCCATATGTTTGCGGTTCAATATGTGATAACTACCAAGACACATTACACTGAAACAAGCACATACATAGCAACCAAAGGTAACATATCATACTAGTTATCGAGGTGAACGAAATCGGATGTATGTTTTCACGTAGCCTGTTATATCGGCCACCGTATCTGAAATCCTTTCTCAATTTAAAAGCATGGTTATGTGATAATTATTGTGCTTTCGTATTTATCGAAAACTACACGAAATTTAGTGATTAACATTTTACATAAAAAGCTGCAATGGGTAATTCATAACTTAAAAATATATCACATTTCGTAAATTTATTCCAAATATGGCTACATCAAAGTGTCTATTCCATCATATTATACAACATTTATCAGATATGTAAAAACTTCTTGGTAGCTCTTCTTTTATCTTTTGAACTGTATTATAATTATGTCAGTGCTTGTTTGGTTCGTTTCTGCCTATGTCCATTTAACAGCTATGGTCATTTAGAGAAGTGCCAGGTTCTGGTGGTAAAGGAAAGCCTGAGTACCCGGAGAAAAACCACCGATCAGCGGCCAGTACCTATCCATGCACTTACCTGGGTAACGATTATATTTCCATCCTTCAGCCACTGGAATATGTTTACCATATTGGTATATTTATTTTTAAAGATGTTGTACACGGTATCGCCGCAGACTGATTGTGAAGAGAAAACAAGAACATTTCATGTTACTGCTGTTTCGGTGTTACTGAGAACATATTTTATTCACATTTCTTTTCGTTTAGCTTTTTTCAAAACTAGATGCATATCAAAGCAAGGAAACATGTATTCTTAACCAAAACTGTGACCTCGAAAAGGGTAATTTCGATAGCATCATACTAACACAATCATTTAGTTTTCATGCATTCAATAAAGAATTTTGGGATACTTACCATCCCTCCAAATTTCTTTCGCGGTTTTCTTTGCTGTGTCGATTAAGTCGCAGGAAGGACACCCTGATGTTGCTCTTCTCCTTCTGAGTCCGAATAAACCTGCAGATACGTGAACATTTGTTGAAAAATAACAGAACAACATTAACCATATTTACATATTAGTGAGAACGCTTATATTCTATAGTATATTGTTCTATTCTATCAAATTAATAAATTATTCATGAAATGACACAATACCACACTGTGTTCTGAAAGTTCAATGATATGTTCATCAATCGGAAGCGTAAAATATTTTGCATCCTGACCAATATTTTTATATTTTATATTACAATTATTCACAGAACTTGACAAAAAACAATTATTCATAAAAAACAAGGAACATTCTAAGAACATTAACTTTTTAACTAAAAAGATAAATTAAAATAATCAAAAGAAATAATCCGGAATTGCATAATTACCTTTAATGGCGTTACCAAATCTTTTGAAGTCTTTACCAATTGTTTTCCCTAAATTCGGTATTGTACTGGTGAAGAATTTGTCCAAACGCTTTCCTACAGTTTCAGTTGTAGCTGGTAGTCTACCAGTGAAAAAATTATCAATCTCTTTGCCAATGTTCTTGACAGTTTTTGGAATAGTGCCTGTGACAAATATATCGATCTCTTTTCCAATTTTGTCGACTGTTTCTGGAAATGTTTCCGTAAAAAAAGTTGGATCCTTTTCCAAAGCAACTTTAACTCCATTTCCGAAATTGTCCAAATCACTAACGGCTGGGATAACACCTAAAATCACTTTATCATATCCAAAACTGTCCGGTGAATGGTCAGAATTGGGGTTCCTGTAATAAGAGAAATAAAAGATGTCGATAGTAACGTATACCATGGTGTATAAGGATGGAATTAAAACTCGAAGGCAACGAAGGGTAAAACCAGGAGGAACTATATAACCGTATGCAGAATGCGACTACAGATACTTTAACAAAGCGAACACACTAATATATGTATATAAGATACTGTTTACGCATAAAGTGGGTTGGAAACGTCCACCATTCATTATGTAAGTGAAAGACTTAAATAGTACGTTTCATATATACATACCTTCCTATACAGGCCAGACAGGTATGAATAGTTTTGTTGATTTGCGCTTTGCATGCTAGCGCGGCTTCGTCAAACTTTGTCTGTAGAGCAGGAAGTTCGGTCTGGTATCTGTTTTGATAATTTACTATTATATAAGTATTCAATTCTCTAGCCTCTGTAAAAAGAAATGTAAAACATATTTAATAAAGTAAGCACATGTGTCCATTTCATTATAAGTATGAAACGAGTTAAGATTTATATTAATGGACCCGTATGAAATTAAACTAAAAATAACAATAAAAAAACACAAAGTGACGATTCTCTGCTTGCAATCATTCATGTAAAACAATTTAGGAAACTCAGAACCTGGCGTCAACGCATATAGCCAAATCAATGCTCAAAGTAGATATGAAAAGACAACAGTAAGAATCGAGGTGGCAGCAATCACAAATCCTTCCAAAATCAGGAGCTTAAGGTAGGGGCCTTGAACGGGTAGATGTTTGTACCACCTGTTGTCATCATTTCTATAGCAAATCCATGGAGGAATACAGGTAACACTGATCGAGGACACAGCTTACAAGTCTTAAGTCATGGTTAACTTTGACCATAAACTGTCGAC
>NW_018483969.1:0-2729 GCF_002113885.1 Mizuhopecten yessoensis
CATCTGCAAAATGGGTCTCTAAACCCTGATGGTGATCTGCCGAGCAGGTTTCCCTGTACATATCAATGTAGCCAGAGCGTTGCTAAGGGTGGTTGTATGCTTGTAGGGGAAAATCTGCTACGGTGTAATTTGTTGGTTTATTATTATATATACACTAACTTTATTCATGCACGAAAATCTACAACACATAGCTAGACCCGGGGTAGGTATCTCTGTTTCTGTTTAAACAGAAAATAAACATTACAGGCTTCACATGTAAACAAATATGTTGTTGAGGTATTAACTCGCCCAGTTAAATTGACCTGGCCTAGCGACTAGACTGTCAAAGCTGTATTATCTAAGTCACTGAATGGAAAATCACACGTATAGCATTGCTCTTTTTATACAGACTATGGATATAGTATCACAAATATAGCCAGGACTTAGGTGTCCTACTTTGTGTGAGCTATGAGTCATGTCACATTTTTAACATATTATAATGTCTTGTTTTGATAGTATACACATACCTATTAATGATTTAATATGATTTGATAAAAATAATTTGCAGTCTTAAACATAAACATAATATAGCATGGTTGTTTGCGTAGAAATGTTGGATATTGAATAAAATCTATTAAACCCATTATAGTTTGCCTCTAATGAGTTCTGGACCCACTTGTATAAAACATGTCGACTGTTAAGATTTCCTCAAGTCTAAGATTTCCCATAGACAACAATACATTGCTTGAGATCTTCCTTCACTTTGAGATGTTTTATACAAGTGGGCCCCGGTTGTGTAAATATGTGTTAAGGCTTTAATTTACATATATGTCCTATTTTACTATATACCGGTAGTTGCAACTTAAAACCGCATTTATTTACCCTTCATGTAATATTATTACACTCAACGTTACACATGTATCACTATATACGAAGTTTAATTTATTTGGTTGGTTCAGAGCCCTACTTACAGTTAAGTTCATTTAAGGACGTGCCTCCGTGAGTTTTTAATATACAATTTAATCTTAAGTATATAAAATGCATGAAATTAGACATTGAATGCTATAGTTAAATTGCCTTGCAAGTGAATCCTATTCAGAACAATACACGTGTTCCATGAAGCACGACCCAAACCTTCAATCCCAGTTAGGTTTATATTAGAACTGTGTGAAAATGATAATGTTGCTGTTTGGATAAATTCGTCAAAACCCTGCATGAAATTCACTACATCACTCTCGATCCTGTATATAAAAATATATTTTATTACATCTATGACGTCATCATCTTTAACATGTCACAATCAACACTAAGGTAATTCAGATTATAATTACAGCTTCCTTAGGATACACTCACAGAAGGACCTTAGGTAGCTCTGATCAGGCTTTTTTAATGTCATTTTCGTCAGAAGATAAAAATAATGACCTATATATATCTTGTCTATCTAAATCGCTGTTGTTCCTCCATCACTGAAGTTCAACAAAATGGCGACGACGAAAGTTCTCTTTCAGCATTTTTTATGCCGTGCTTACTAAGCTTAAATCGGTGCAATAACGTCTATACTCTTCTCAGAACAATGCCAGTAACACGAACGCCATTTCTATAGAAGGATTTCATACAATACTGATTAACTATGTTTTTTGTGAACAAAATTTTAATGATCTTCTTATATTTTTGAAGTGACATTATAGAAAAATACTAGTGACTTGTAATGATGACTAAGTAAATCCCAGTAAAATATCTTACTGGAGATTTTTTTAAGTAAACTCGGTGTCCAGGACAACACATTTATTAATACTGTACACTTGCCGGCTTCCAAACACATAAACAAGCAATGATAATTTGTTGAATATCCATTGACCATTTTCACGTAAAATTTTCTGAAATCAGAAATCTACTTATACCATGACTCTATCATCCATATCTGAAATAAGGAGTTGTGGCAAGTAAAAAACATAGAATAACAGTTCTGCCATAAACATTCACATTGACAACTAGATGATCATCGGGCAAATGGACATATTTTATTAATACACTGTTTTGTATACGATGTGTTTTGTTTTAAAAAAAAACGTACCGCATCGCTGATTGCCAATGGATGGAAGCCCTTCAGGGACATACCCTGCTTTCAATTGTGATCGAGTAACTCAGTGCTCTATTAGCAAAAATCGAATTAATTTCCGTAAAATGTAACAAGTCGTAGTTATCACGTGCAAAGATATTTTTTTCCATTTATGACGCGTCATTCTAATTGTAGAAATTAAACGGTCATCAACATGACATCATCATCGTGACGCACATCTGGTAAGTTTGCCACCAGCGTTTTGTGGTTGTCTTAACTTTTGGTTTGAAGTGTTATCAGATCCTGCTGTTATATGTTTGCGTTCCTTTTGGATAGCGATTTTTTCCTTGTAAGTAGACGCTTTGGTTTTGTCCTTTAATTCTTCACATACCAAATAATAAACTCAACCTCAGATGACTGTTAATAAACACTTCCTCGATAAATTCATATCAATATCTGGTACTGTATTGATTCGCTTAAGGATCCCCGAGCCACTGCCATAAACTGTAACTACATGTTGGAAACTGTTTAACCCAGCATGACTACAGCTTTGATTTTTAAAGGACAAAGCCTTGCCTTCATATGATTGAGAATTAGACCCATACAATAAAGTAAGTGTGATCTTTGATGACAAGACAGGATAGCCATATTCTATCTTTGCGTATTGCAGAGTTATCTTCTCTTGTGAGCA
>NW_018483970.1:0-2731 GCF_002113885.1 Mizuhopecten yessoensis
TAGTCTTGAAAAATTGGAAGCAGAATTGAAACTACTCGATGAAGAAACCGATGGGGAAAGTGATGCACTTGAAGGGAGCACAGAAGACATTACTGAATCTGACTCTGATAGTAGTCTTGAAAAATTGGAAGCACAACTTAAACAACTGAGCATGGATAGCGGTGAGGATAATATGGAAGATGGTATGGACACTTCCGCTGATAGCAGTCTTGACGGAATGGAAGCAGAACTAGCAAAATTGGAAGGGTTCAGCAGTGAAGATGAACAAAGAGAATTGGATGAATTGACAGATTTGAATAGTGAAGAATTGGACCAAGATGCCGACGACATTAATGATGATGATGATGTCCAGGATGATGGTGAAAATCATAGTGCCGGCATTGCTGATGTGGCCGACAATGGCGATAATGAAGAAAGTATGGAAAGCTTGTTATCAGAACTAGAAGAAATTGAAAGCCAATCTGAAGGTCCTGGTTTCGAAAACATCGCCGGTGATTCCGCTTTTCTAGAATACCTGCAGAACTTAGAGACATTACGAGGTAGCCAAAACACCATTAGACAAAACCAAGCAGCACAAGATATAAGTTCGAGCATAGCTGCAGACCTAAGCAACAATTACATTAGCGAGACACGAAACCAAGTAGCGCAAGAAATGGGTGCGAGCAGTGTTTCAGACCAGAGCAAAAATTATTTTAGCCAGACACAAAACCACGCAGCACAAGATATAAGTTCGAGCCTAGCTGTAGACCAGGGCAAAAATTCCTTTAGACAGACACAAAACCAGGCAGCGCAAGATATGGGTGCGAGCACTGCTTCAGACCAGAGCAAAAAAGATATGAGCCAGACACACAACCAAGAAACAAAACATTTGAGTTCGAGTTCGAGTTTTGCTTCAGGAGGAAATACAGTATCCGGTTCAGGCAAAGACAATCTATTAGCAACATTTCTGAAAAGCTTCCGGCTTTAAGAAGAAACGGTAAGTCTGAAATACATGTACTGATCAACATCGTTTTAAATTCTGTTGTCTGCACGTCTGTGTATACATCTGTCAGTCTGTCGTTATGTTTGTCGACACTTTTCGTTTCTTAGATTATCTCAGAATAAGAAGTCTAAATATTCTTTGTTTTTATATATTGTGATACAATGCTTTATGTAAATAAACAATAGGGCTTTAAACGTTTCTAGTGTCCAGGTCAAATATACTTTATTAAACCAGTGCACAAGGGATTTAATGTCAAAGAACATTGTAATGCCCTCTTTTACCCACAATGGTTCAGTTGTGCTATAAACGATATTTGTTGGTTACCCAACACGAACAACACCAAATTATTGAAATCCCAAAATTCAAGATAATCACCTGCCGGAGATTAGAGTCACTGATACTGTAAATAGAACAGGGATGATGCACAAAACAAAAATTAAAAATAAATTTCATATATATCTTTTTGAATTGGTACTGTTTGCTGCAATTTGACATGTTTCTTGGTGATCCTACATTGATAATGACATATTGAATTGAGTCCAAGGTCTGTGACGAACACAACACCAAGCCCTACTTGACATATCAGACATCTCCAAAAAGACACAGACAAAAACACACGAGTGGACTACATATCACACCGTTACACTGTCTATCCATTATCAGTTGACATAACTGGCCAAAACATTTGAAATAGGAATGAACCCGGAAGCAAAAACGTCAAAAAGAAAGCCAACTGTGATAACATTAACACAACATCATAAACACCTACACATCACGTTTTCATTAACATGTTCAGGCAACAATTAACAGACCCCATTCGAAACATTAAAAACTTAGCACCTGTTTAATCCGAATAATTACCTGAAAATCTCGAGACTTTTCAACAATTTCCCACGATCAATTAGTATAAACAGTTTTATTCCAAAGATTTAACGAAAAGCCCATAAACAGATAAAAATACAAAATCTGTAATAGCAGAAGTACAAAAAGCATTATAGTCAAACGTGTTCCATTTTACTCTTTTGTGAGGTACACAAATATTTACTTTCAAATATCTGGTACACATTATTTTCAATTTGAAAAAGATTTCACACCATCAATTATTTTTTTCTCATTATTGAGTTACTGCAGATTCTTCCTGAGGAACCTCGGTCATCACTTGTTATTAGCTATTAATATAAGAAATGTATACGGCGTTATATGGTTTGCTGTACCAAATCGGCAACTTTATAGTTAAAAATGTACTTGCTGAAACAGTGTAAACACTTGTGAAATATGCAGCGTTTCTACATAAGAAAATCATTCGAGTCCTTAGACGGTTTTAGAATAGTTCAAGTCAATATATCAACTTGTCAATTCGTATACGCATGCTGATATTTATGCGCGGACAGTTTAAAAGCGAGCATCTTTACACCTAGAGCTTTTCGACTTTGACAGTATACGATACACATTTACCTACTAGTCATTCAATATATACCATGTAAAAAATTAACGCGATACACCGTTAGCTACAAATGAAGTTCAGTATCTTAAAACTATCTGGCCGGTATGGGAGTTCATGCACTCATTCACCTGGTCACGTGCTTGCTATCACAGCGTACTCAAGAGAAACGAGTAGAACCAAAGCACACTCTCAAACAAAATTTCAGTTAATTCCGAAGTACCTCAAGGAGCCTGTCAGGTTGTTACCCTCTTCCTCCAACACATATTCCGTCTTTGCGCATTGCAGAGTTATCTTCTCTTGTGAAC
>NW_018483971.1:0-2731 GCF_002113885.1 Mizuhopecten yessoensis
TTGTACCACGAAGGTCATTTGTTTGGCCGTTCAAGTAGTTACAATATTAGGAACAACTTGTTGTTTGTTCCCCCACGGTCCATTGTGTGGCTGTTCAGGTAGGTACACTGTTAAGAACAGTCTATTGTTTGTACCACCACTGTCTATTGTTTTGGATGTTGTGGTTGGTACATTATTAGGATCAGTCAGGTGTTTGTACCACCACGGCCAATTGTTCGGCTGTCCCGGTAGCAACACTGTTAGAAACAGCCTGGTGTTGTCACTGCTTTCATATAATAACAAATCATGCAATACTCCTGGTAGTTAAACTTAATCAGCATTTATTACGATACATTAAAAAGGTATTTTCAGTCTAACAAAACACGAAGTTTGATATTTTTGTTTTTGATGATTTAAGTATGGATAGTCTATACAAACTCGATCAAGTTCAGAAAAATATGAAATTGCCGAGGAGTGATATATCCTATTGAGTGCGTGATAGCTATGACTGTAACGAGAAACAGGTTATGAGATAATATCCTGTAGTTGGTGTTTTTGAGTCCGCGTATACTGAAATATAAACTTTTCTCAGAACACCACGTTGTTTACACGTACATTGTATTTCCAAGAAACAAGTGTTCACCACAGATTTAATTTTTAAAGCTTTTAATACGTAGCAATACTAGTAAGTTACATTTAAGAGTTTTGTACATAAACATGAATCATATGTATAACGAGATCCTGTCCAAAACAGAATTCACTGTATGGAACAATGGTATACACAGATTGTTAATATCAATGAAATGTTTACTATATTTCCTAGAAGTATTGTTACATGTTCTGTTTCTTATTTTGAATTGACTTTATTTATTATAAAAGATGAACATAACACATAAGCACCCAGATGATTGCTCCTTTAAAATTTGGTTATAGATACATTATGCCAGAAATGAATTACACTGCATCTACAGCTGTAAAAAAAATATCAAATTTCCAACTGATGTACGCGATCATATACTAAGTATCTAACTGTTTTTATTTTGAAAGTGTTTTGTGTTTATAAAGCGTTCATTTCTCAAGAGGTTTTTGTACAATGCTAAAAAAAACATTCATATTATATATTATACTGGAAACACAAATTATTGAACACACAGTGTATGACACACCAATTAAGTACTCCTTTATCCATTCCTCATGAGGCAGAGAGAGGATGTCTGAGTCCCCACTTTCCATCAAAAAATGGATCGCTTGCATAAAAAACAATCCGTCGTGATGCAGTTAAATAGAAAATTCTAATTCTGCAAAATAAGCTTCTGTTTTAATTTCCCTAAAATATTATATACCGAGTAGAAGAAACAGCATAACCAGAAAATGATTGAAGTCTTTAAATTTGAGCTTACTTCTTTTACGCTGGGTACTGAGACAGCCAGTCTTAAAAAGTATTTAAAAATATTCCTTTTCAATTAACTTTTGTTTTACCTTCAAATCCTTGCCTTTCCCGAAAATTTTATAGAACGACTTTGGGTAGTACTTTCTTAAAATAAAATGAAATAAAATCCAACATACTTTATATTATAAACCTGATACTCTGTCTAGTTTCATAATTTTCACATATTATATGCGTCTTTTATGGTAACTAGTACATTATGGATTCCTTCTAATTTGAAAAAATAAACGTTTTCTTCACGTTTATGATTTCTTTAACGTTTTCCACAACTAGCATTTAACCAAGGATTAACGTCACACTACCATAATTAGTACGCTACCCAAATTGGTACACGGTCAGAAAATGGTTTGAACTCTATTTTTAAATTAAACACATGTATGTGAATTGTCCTGTGATGGTCACAAATTGATGTACTAAACATGGCTAAACATAGAAAAACGGATGAAATCACATACCGTGTTTAGCGTTCTAATTTTAAAAACAAATTACTTTGAATCAAAATATTTCCTTCTTATGAACAACCATGAACAGTTTTTGTCATAAATCAAGAAACTTTTCAAATACAAGATCTCGACTTTTCAATATCATAGAAAAAAACTGACCTGATTATACCAATGGTGGTAGCGTGACGTCATCTCTACACCGCTGAAGGTTGTACATGTACATTATGAGACGTATGGCTAATTACAGTTTGTAAACAAAAAGGTTGAACACTGACCTGGCTATAACATTATCACTAAACGTACCATACATTGTGGATTAAAATCATTAGGTCACCACAAAACATACATTTCATTAATGTGATCACCTATTAATTTGAATACCGATATTTCAGTAATAAAATCTGTCCATGATATTTGATTAGAAATTCATTAAATTCCCTCAGCTCATTTTAAATACAACGATACTTCCGCTCCTACCAATATCTTGTGCAATTATTTCTATGGGGAAAAACATCTACCAAACGCTTACTATAACTTCCAATCCAAAATTCATATGAATTACAAAATTAAAATTATATAGCCTATTTACAAATTCCTAACTATTCATTTCTCATTCCACGATATCAATGTTCAGCTTTCATCACTTTCCCAATAACGTTCGCGTGATGCAAGAGATGATGTCGATGATGACACCCCTGTTTGTCTTGATCTTATTTTAGGACGAGTATCAAATTCAAATTTTAAGAAAAAAGATGCCATGAACGCTAGTAGCCGACGCCAATAATACTATTGTCCGTGGTAGCTATGTTTCTTACGACACCCGAAAAATCGTTCCACGCCATTGTACATGTGGTCATGTGAC
>NW_018483972.1:0-2733 GCF_002113885.1 Mizuhopecten yessoensis
AACAGTATACTCACTCCATCAAGGTCACACCATACTCTGTCCATCAAGGTCTCACTATGTTTCCCCCAAGGTCACAATGTACTCTTCACTTTATCAAGGTCACACAATATTCACCTGGAAGGTTACACCATATTCTTCACCTCTTCAATTTAACTTTTTTTATTCATTATCTTGGGGTTAATGGGGTTCGTACCATAATCTTTACATCCACAAGGTCACACTATGATAGCCCTATTCTCAATATGTCATTTACTGCCACTCAAGGCTCTGTCATACTCGCCCTACTCAAGGCCATTCCTCTCAAGATTAAACCATACTTTCTCCCTCCTCAAGAACCAGAACATCACTACATGTTGATTTCAGAAGTACACGGGTTTTCCCATCAAGGTTATTGTTCGGGTCTACCATTGCAGCCACACTTTTGTTTTCAGTGATCTGAAAGTCACCTATATTTTCCTGGAATGGAAGACTGAGTCTAGGTGCCACTTCTACCATGGATGTCTCAAATGTGGTATTGTCATAATCGGCAACAAGGCATGGCTGCTGACCTCCCTTGTCTACCAAGAGAGACTGTGTTTCGTTAGTGAAGTCCATCTGTCTTTGCGAGGAATTGTTATAGCTGTCACAGGAAGTACAGTCTTGAGGAGCCGTATTCACCACAGACTCTGATTCACACTCAATGCTCAAATGAGATTTCTTTTTATTAAACAACATAGCCTTTTTACTGCCTGTATCCTCGGCCGTGTAGACGTGACTTACAGAGAAATTCTGGACCTTGACAGTCTGCGGCGTCCCGACATGTCTACCTGTTGGATTGACTGGTGTTTGACTGCTGCTGAAGATCCCATGGCTGGATGGTATGCCCTCGGAGGTATCGGGGCCGTGCTCAAAAACTGTGTTATCGGTACAATTCATTAGCGTGTCTTCATGTGCCGTACAGAACTCTGCAATATCAGATTCACTTGGAAACCAGCTCCTATTTGTTATTTCATTTCCGTACGACTGAGAATGTCCAAATCCTCTGGCACTTTGCCAAGATTCTTTACGATTTGATGGATCATGCGGAGGGTAGGACTTTCCATCGAGAGCAAAATCATATAAGAACGGCAGACTTTTGGCAATTTTTTCTGGTCTGCCTCTTTGTTTAGTCGGACTTGTGACGTATCTTCCATAGTCATTATACATGGGGGATTGGCTGTGTCTGTCCTCCATCAGCTGAGGGTGGGGCAAAGACTGGTGGTAGCTTGGCCTCTGGGATTGTAAGTACAGTTGTGAGATTCCTTCAAATAAAAGATAAAGAGTACCACAAACAGAACATTAAAAGCCCATCAAACTTTCTCTGAAACTTTGAGTTCCCTTTAAAAATGCTTCAAGTATGAGATCTTCACATTTCTATTTAACATGTCAAAACAAATAGTTGAAATACAATCACCCGTTATCTTTATCACTGTACCTTGACAAAAGATCCTGAAAGACACATCATCTATAGCTATTAAATGTGGAAGTTCTTAACTTTAAACACAGCTGGTATCTTACTACAGGTTCAAATCACAAAGAAATCACAGTGATTGGGAATATTGAAAGTTGTCTCTTAAAACAGCTGGTCTCTTACTACATGTTCAAATCACAAAGAAATCACAATGATTGGGAACATTGAAAGTGGTCTCTTAACACAGCTGGGCTTTTATAGAGGTGGTTGCATGAGCAGGTTTGATAAAAAAACATAATTGCTTCTGGTACTCCTGCACTCACTAGCAGTGGGGGCGGGTCCTCTGTGATGACATTCTCGTTCACTACACGAGGAACGTGCCTGGCGGCGACGTTGGGTCCGTGGCATGTCGATATCCTGAGGGTCTGGCTCCTGGGCACCGTGAAGAGTGAGGTAGGAGGCACAGCGGCTTGACCCCCCGGGGCCACAGGCAGGGACCATCAGCAAATGACCACCATTTATGCTGCTAGGCCGACTTGATCTTCGCTGGGATTGGGGACACATGTTCGAAGGTGTACCACGAGATGAATCCTTACAAATCAAAATGGGATAACTTGGCGTAATAACATTGTTGATGTTGTAAAATTAAAAATTATCCATTTTACAGCAGTTATGATACAAATGCTATCAACTTACATAAACACCCTTGTTGGCCCATATGGTAGCGTGCGCGAGGCTCCTAAGAGGGTATACCGAAGTACCTGGAGAAGTACCATGTGGTCAGGTAAGTGACCCTTTACCTTTTCATGTCTATCAATCTTGGTAAAGGGCGAGTGTTCTATCCACTGCACCACCCGACTACCCCATATCAATATTGTAGGAGTAGAAAATAAATACTTTTTGCAAATTTTGTAATTTGACTTTGAACTATCCAAGACATGGAAAATTTCTCATCAATGTTACTTTCATGTTGGGGAAAATTTCGCATTGACCATTCTCATGCAATATATAAATTTTATATGGTACCATTGTTTGTATATATTCATCACTTTTGCATTGCTTTAGTAAACATAAAATAGGACAATATCCTAGGCCGTGTTTGGTTGGTCATCAAACTCCCCAATAGATAATACCTATTACAAACAGTATTTAAATAGCATCATCTCATGATTACAAATTCAAATAATTTGCACAAAAAACCTACGTCATTGTTGAGCAATTGTGACGCGACGTCACATGAAACGAGGTGTAAGGTAGAAATTTCTTACACACCTTTCTTACCCTGGACAGCTCTATCTTACACA
>NW_018483973.1:0-2733 GCF_002113885.1 Mizuhopecten yessoensis
TGGAGGTTTACCTGTGAGGTGGAAGAAGATAAACTGTATGTGATCCAGTATAATACCCCAGTCAGGAACAGCATAAAATACATAACCACCACCTGCCTCATCAAATGTCTAGCCACGCCTGGGTTCTGAAATGTAACAGAGATTGATACATTTATATTATTTCGCATTAGAAAGAATGTTGACTTTCGAAGCCAGTCAGGGGATATCAAATATAAAATATATGAAAACAATCATGATGTTTTATCTCAAAATATGAAATAAAATTATCAAATTTAAAACCAGATGTATGCATAACATTTTCAAAAGAATGAATAAATATTTTAAGCTATTATGTTTTTTTCCTAACTACAAGACATTATATTTTGTGTGTGACATACCTTGCTGATAAGGAAGTCAGACAAGAACCCAGCCACACAAGACCCCACAATCCCTCCTAGTTCTTCACTGCTTACAAAAGCACTGCCTACAGACAAAACATCACATTTATGTAAAGAAAAGAAGTTTCTTGAGAGAAGCAAGAAAATTATGTTCCCCATCTTAACATGTGTTTCTATGACCAATAAGGTCCATTGTGTATGGAGTACATTATTGCAGCTTCCTTGATAAATTCTAAAACGTGAGCAATTTGCCCTATTAATTACATGCTGGGAGGTACTATTTACACACACACCTATTAGTCCTACCACATAATTTTCAAGTGAAAGATTTTAAAAGGTCCATCACTTCAGAAAGACAAGATTACCTCCCTTTAGATACAAAACCTAAACGCTGCAGAAAAACGTTTGAAAAACAAAGGTTTTATTAGCTGTTGTATGGGGTTAAAAAGAATATCAATGTAATACAATGAATTTGAAATTTCTATTATCTAATATAGAAAGAAATAGTGAGTACATACAAATGTGACATACCATATATGATGACACATTGACATCACCAGTCAACACAGTGACATAACTTGTCAACACAATGTGACTTACCTGACATAGGGGTCAGCCCTCTCTCCTGTACCATGTATAGCTGTGTCCAGTTCAGTGTGCCGTACTGGACAACAGATGTGGCCATCATACTCAGACAAACTCCCAGGAAGCCGGGTAGGAACAGGAGCTGCCACCTAGAAAGGTCCTCACCTGTATATCATACACAAAGGGTGTTACATTCGCAAAAATAAATTGGGCAAAACATGTACAATGTTAAAGATAATTTTCAGTCGTTGCATTCGTCAAAGTTACTAACTGACTTTAAGACTGTTAAATTTATAATAATCTTTCTCGTAAAGCATATAGCTGAATTGAGTCGTTTCGGTACATATATGACAACTAATTGTACATACGCTTACTGCATAGCCAGATCGACATTGATTTGTGGACAACTCGTACATATATTTTACACCTTTGTGTACATACGCTTCACTGGTTATTTATCTGGTGACAGAATACATACCGTACTAGTCATCGAAACGTGACATAGAAACACACTTTGGTTGTGTTACACAAATCTTTTCACAATCTTTCTAATAATTTATTGAAGTGTGAAAACTTAAGTACTTGTATGGTGTTGGGTAACTTTTGCACCCGGGATAGTTTCTGTACACTAATTTTCCAAAATATGTGCAAACTGCACATGGCTCGATCACCCCTTCACTATCTTTTGATCATCGGCATTGAAAGGTGACAAAGGATCATTCATCGATCCCTGTCAATCATCGTCCCATCACTACTGTTACCAGTAACCTACCTTCATTTGGTGACGACTTGTCACGGTTTGGTGAAGTTGGTGTCGTGGAGTTGCTTTTTGGATCAGTCTTCACCAAGAAAAATGTAATACACCCGAAACTGATTGATACAAATCCTGCAGAGAAAAAAAATCAATATTTAGGACTGGTATGCCTAAAACTTATTTTTTAATATACTCGTTACCAAATTAAAATAAGGACTGTCACTTTAATTGTTAGCTGGTCAATCAGGTACTCAATTGAAAGAAAAAGACAAGTAACAAAATTCATTAACCTAAAATCAGACCCATAGCGAGCTCCATCCCAACTTGGGTTGACTCAGCTCCTTTCACTTTTATCCATTGATGAGCAGATGAACAATAATCAATGTACCTTAATTTGTAAATATTTAAATTCTTGTCAAGAAAACAGTAAGATGTTAATGTTACAAAGAGATTTTGTCAACACAATCTAATTAGTCTAGATAGAGAGAGTTAACAAAAGGGAGTTAGAGAGTAAAGGTTTAAATGTCAACTTTTCAAGATAGAACTTAGATTTATGTGGGTATATGAAATATCTAAAGAAATCACCTAAAGATCATACTTTTGAATGATTTCTGTGAAACGATGAAGAAAATGCAAGCACCGATGATTTATTTTGTTTATCAAACTTCCTACAATAATGTTGCTACGTGTGATTTTGATGAGTGATGCTGGCATTGTTTTAGTTATATTTCGTAACATGTTTCATTTTGTTTTGACCATTGTGGTCCAAAAAATATATTAACTTGGGTTACATACACACTTCAGGTGCTGACTGTGTTGGGAGTTTCACTGATGTGAGTAAACTTTTATATTTGTGACAGATTTTAATTGTACATGGGACTACAGTCGCCTACCAACTTTACGCTAGAAGGAATTTCCCATTCGGTAGATTGGTTGGTTAAAGTATACAATTCAATTCAATTCAATTTTATTACCAAATGCACATTGCATATAGGCATATAGAAATATACATATTGA
>NW_018483974.1:0-2735 GCF_002113885.1 Mizuhopecten yessoensis
ATATATATATATATATGTTCTTACATGTAATAGCTATAGACTATTTTTACACAGTAGCGGTTGACATTTCAATCCGGCGGACGGTGAAATGAAAACAAAATACATATAGTCCCTACAATATGTTTTAAGCCCACTGGAAAAATTAAATTGAAGATACACGAATGCATATGAAACAACATCCTGTTGATAATTAATATAATATTATTTATTTAAACAGCACGATAATAAAAATACAAATCCGTTGAATTCATCTTGGACATATTTTTTTCAATTTTCATTGCTTAAGTTTTTTGAAAGATAGTAATTTGTCATAATCCGATTTCATACAATAAAACAAAATATTAAATTCAGTTCAAAATGATGATGAAATCAACACATGCTTTCTGCTCGTGCGTGGAATATTTGTTTTAAAATATGCTTTCTAAATGTACAAATTCGTTCAATAATTTCAATTATTACATTGCAGAAGGAACAAATAATTTAAATTACTATACATGTCTTTTATATTCGCATTTGAAAGTTTGGCGCGGAGCATATCCTCATGATCACTTAATCAAACATTAATTATTAACATCATCAATGACTTTCAAAACAAAAATTGATTAATTTCATTACACATTGTATGCATATTTGCTGTTTACTTTCAATTCAATCCAAAATAAACTTTATTTCATTTTTCATTCAAACCATATGCATTCAAAGGATCGAACTGCAAATTAACAAAATAATAAAATAACTATTTATATTTGCATTATTCTGAAATTTTGGCACGTTGCTCGCCCACTTTCCTCAGTTCAAAAACTTTTGTTAATGAAAAGACCCATATCACGCAAAAGTGTTTCACGAATTAATATTGCTTGAGTAGGATTTTTTGCAGAGTCCCTGCGAAAATCTAGATAGTCGGTTGGTGGGAAATTGTCCCATACAGAGGGGCCTACAGTGCGTCGAAACATCTGTTGAACAGTATATTATACTTTTATATATACAGAAGATGTGACAGGGGAGATTTGACAGTAACTTTATACGTAAAACTCGATAAATTTTGTGTGAAAATAAGAATAATTGTTTCAGAATGGATATCGGTGTACAACTAAACCTAACACGAAAACCGTCCGTCTTTCTCTATATCTTATCTTAATCAAAACACCACCAAGGAGCAGGTCCGGCTTTTTCACGTTATTGAGTGAATTATTCAATTTTGATATCAACGCTGTTTACAGATAATCCTTGTATATCATAAATACGAACGTAATTTACGCGCCGTACAGATGTTGTCTTCAAATTAAATTACGTTTTAATCTCTCTGTTTAATATATAACAGGAGATATTGTTATAAATTTGTCGGTTTTTATTTTATTATCAGTATTTCGATATCATGTAAATTCTCCCTTAAGGCAGATAAAACTAATCCAATTTTCAAACACTTTTAAAAAAAAGTGTGTCAACTCGTACATGTACAGTATGGTGCAATAAGGCGATTCGCAAAACCTGTTGAAGAGGTTTTCATTCGTTCTGTTTTCTCCCCTAATTTTCGTTTGATAACATAATAAAATTGATACCTACATCCAATTACTTTTAAAGCCAATTTAAAAATCGTTGATTAGGTCATTGATAAAAAGTCAACACGTGGTATTTTGTTTTTCCCGTATACCGCGCGTACCTATTTTCCGTCATGTGGTCCCGTATCTTATTTCATTGACGGACTCTCCAATCATAAATATATAGATTACGATATTTCATATTGATGCGGTTTAAAATGATCAAACACAATAATGATGAAGATTTTTTTAATTGTTCTGTCACCTCCATTACCTTCGTTAAGTTGCTTCATTCCGCGCTGTATTTGCTACTAAACTTTCTCAAAAACCTCAGTGAAAATAAAACGATAATGCTTAATTGTTCAATTATGTCAAAAGGTGTATACTGTTTTCTAATCAGTTTTTCGCAAAACAAAATAGATATTGCGAAAATATACATTGTATATCCGACAGTCTTAGAGAAATACAAGTCTGTAAAATGAAGTTTCGGGTTCTGAACATATAAAACGATATGGCATATCACAAACAATCGTATATGGTATAAGGATGTAAGAAAACCGCAAACACGGACATGGTTATTGAGGGGAAACGATCTAACGAACAAATCGGCATCTTAAGTCCGTATCTCTTATCTTTTTCAAACAAACACAAGCATGTAATTTACAAAATCATAACTTCTGACGAATAAATTAATTCATATAGCATATGATTAATTCTAAATAAGAGATTAAGCATATAAACATATTCGAAAGTAATCAAATACGCAGTACATACATATGCGTATCATACATTCAAGTAGAGATAATATACATAGATGTAAACACTTGAATATAAAATCGTTAGTCTGGTTTGCTTTAATCTAAGCTACACGTAGTATCATATAATTCATGCATATATTTGTATATAATAAATACTTAAGTAAATATATATAGTAAGGCAAGAGGCTTACCGATAGCGCGGTGTTCTCGCTTCACATCGCGGTTAGGTCGGATAAGAAATGATTTCGGCATCGTATATGTATGTCTGTATGTCCAAGTTCTGTAAACTTATGATAGGTCAAATCTCCAGTTGACCCTCTTTATATAGTCGTGGTAACTGACTTTGGTAAATTCCCTACCCCTGAAGTCACGGCCATTTTATGTATATAAGCAAATCTAAATTGGGCGTAATTAGCAGAAACAAGTTGGCATATTTATT
>NW_018483975.1:0-2735 GCF_002113885.1 Mizuhopecten yessoensis
GCTAGATCTTATGTTCTAATTCTGTTGGCAAACAATGTCTGTTTCACTGTATACATTTTCTCTGAAGAAAAATAAACTGCTTGCCTAGATAATATTGTGTTTGACTTTTCATTATTGTTGAAAATGTATTGTAGTTGAATATTCTTTTTCAATTACCTGTGAATTAGAATCTATAGGAATTCCATTCCATATTGAACCATACAAAACATTATTTTACCACCTCAAACGTATTTCCATTATTTATCCTTGTTTAACAAATAATTAATTCCCTTCAATGATAGGTTTAATAATGACTTGCCTCCCTTTAGTCAAGGGAGATAATCTATGTTATTGCAAAACATGTTTTGCTTAATGGTATATGTTTACATTACTAACTTGGCACATGTCCTGAAAATCAGGACGCGAACTCTTATTGATTAATTTAGAGCTTCTATCTGAAAATCTAATTATATGTAATATGAAAATTGTGTGTTATCTAGATTTCGCTATCAGCAGAAACTTGATGCCCACCTTAGTAATTGTTATCCTACATAACTACACTAACAAGAAATAAGGATGGAATTGCTTCACCCGGCCAATTTATCTTCCATGATTGCTATCTTTCCTTTGACCTTATAACACAAGATATTCATTAGGCTAGAAATTCCTTGCTAGGTGTTGAAAAATTTAATACAAAAAAAGGTGTAACAGAAAGTGAATTTGTGACAAATTATCAGATATAGAAAAGAAAACATTCCTTTTGTTGATTTAAGGATCGAAGTGTCTCAAAAATATCACTTTGATTTTCCATTTCAGCATTTTCTAAATCTTAAGCTGATAATAATGTAAGGCCAGCTAACGGTAATGACAAGACCATTTTTTAAATGGAATTCTGATATTTGAAAAGATGCGCAAGTATGGCAAGTGTTGTCAGTTATTGAGAAAAGCCATTAACAGGAGTGAAAAGGAAACAATAGAAGCAAGAGTGGCCGCGGTGATAAATAGAATTCTACGTTGACACAGGAAATTCAGCTGCTAACCCGTATTGATAGGTGATGGAAGGCCTTAGCTGCCATTAATATTTATCACTATACCGATAGTTCTGCTCAATGAACTAGGAGATGAGACTGGAATCTCTGCCAGAGATATCTCTCACCCCCCACAGTCTAAATGAAAGAGTCCAGATCAATACATAGTCCATTCCATTACAGTATAAAGGGGATAACAGGAATATTCATCAGGTAGCTAGATAGAATGTCTATGGAATTATTTTTGTTTCATTACACAAGGGGTTTGACCAAAATTTTCAGGATTTCCCAGAATGCATTTGCGACACTGTGATTGGCTGAATGATGTTGGCTTTGTCTCATTGTGATGCGCTATGATTGGCTGACACATTTTGTAGATGTTTGGATGATGTTCTAAGTTCCCACGTCCTTTCACATTTCATTAATATGTAGAATAGTTTGTGTAATTAAGACCTGTACAGAAGCGGTGGAGGTTTGGCAGCGCAGACAGCCATTTATCAGGGGGAGTACAGCTCTGATAGATAATACACTGATGATACTGTCATTACCTACAGTTGTAGATTTCACTTTCCTCCAGCAACTGGAGGATTATGCACAGTACTGTACAGAGATTTTTCTCACCGTGATGCATTTTAATCCTATATATTATATCATACCGACTTATACACGGAAGTTAGATTGTATCAACTCAGCATGCTAAAAAATTATATTTGGTATGTATATATATAAATCACATGAAGTTGGATATTTGTATATTTATATCAATATCTATGTGTTTGTGGGTGTATATAAGATATATACCAAAACACAGTAATGTATATATATTTAAAACATTAAAGCTGTGCGATGTTGATAACATTACTGATTATTGATCATTTATGTATGTGGCGATGACTGAATTAGCTAGGGTATATGATGGGACCTTTTCTAAATGATAGATAGAAATAGTTGTTTATGTTGTGTCTGTAAGAACTCGGATCAGCTGGGGTAAAGTGCCTGGGAGATTCTCGCTCTGCCCTACAGCCGTAAAACATAACCCCATGCTTCCTCACACACAAAATATCTTTGCATTGATCGTAAACCATTTTTACAATGCTCATTTATAATTAGGTCATAATTTGAAAAAGTTTTTGGCCCAGGGTGAAATATTTTGCTTTAAATTGTGTAATGAGCTTTTGTGGTAATTAATTCATGATGGGAATGTTGGATGCGTCTTTTATTTTGTGTCCTTGTATCCATGCTAAATGCTATTGATCACCACCAGGATGGCCAAGTTTGGCTAGCTTAATAATGAGGTTAAGGGAATTATATAAAATATCAATTCATCATATATATGACATTACCATAGTTTTGTGGTTCAAACAATGATTAGCGTAATAAATTTCATATGTATTTGTGAGATAAACAAATTTTGAAATAACAAGAATGAGGATACATATAAAATATAAAAAGGAATCGGTAAAACAGTTGGAAAAGGTTTTAAATGTGTTTATAGACAGTAAAGCTAACGGAGAAATAAATAAATGTTCATAGGAGAGCCTAGGCATGCCTTGGTTATGCAAAATACGAGAGATAAATGTGCAAGAAATTAATGGGCTAAATATCTCAACATGTTGTTGTTATCAATGCAAGGATTGATGGAGAGTGTCATTTCATTCTTACCAGATGTGTTTAGTTAACATTTCGTTATGTCACATTTTTAGCTTACCTGGCCCGAAGGGCCAAGTG
>NW_018483976.1:0-2738 GCF_002113885.1 Mizuhopecten yessoensis
TTTCACTAAAATAATGATATTCGGAAAAGGCTCTTGAATACTGAATCAACTGGTGCATGTAGTCGCCGCAGGTTCAGGAAGCAGGGATATTACTATCCAGAAGAGAAAGTTCAAAATAGGAAAATGTGAACCGTAACGTTTATCGTACGGCTTAGTAATCATCATCAAAATTCAAAATTGAATCAGAAATAAAGAATTATAGGAGACGCCAAAACAAAATGAAAACAGCATTTAGTTTTCAGGAAACTATTAATTGAACAGATGCCATAGTTATTATGTCAAAAACATATTGCAAACTAGAAGATCTTTACTGTGTACAGTAAAACCTTGTTATAAAGCCGTCATTTGGAAATTAAGTGTTAGCGTTATAAAGGAAGTGTATCGGGCAGATTAATGAAGGTATTGCCAATCAAAGTGGAAAAGGAGACTTTAAAATGTGTTAGCGGTAAGCCATATGGAAAATGAAATAAGGGGCATTATATCGAGATTTCACGCTATTCAAATAGTATTTATTCAATCAAAAAGCATTTTATATTTCTCATGAAGAGGCCTAAAATCAAAGTCCATAAAAAGATAAATAAATAGACAATTGGTTTTATTATGTTACTTTAACATAAGGATTTTTTTTATAATAACATTGTATCGGATTTATTTTCTTTTGCTTTATTGAAACGATATTTAAAGTAATGAACTCGCATGTCACTAAACGCTTAGGGGTGGCAAGATTTGTACTAGATCATATTTGTTCCATTTTTATTTTTAACAATTATAAAAAAATAATCCCTTTTTATTCTGAGATGTTACCGCATCATAAAAAGTATGTTAGAGTCTGTTAATTACAGCCTGTAGCAATTCTCCTTAACAACATATATACTTACAACGATACATCTTAATTATGAAATAAATTATTATAAGTGATTAATCAAATTAGCTTACAACATGGTTATGTGTATATTTAATACAGATAAACGTGTCATAAATGACTACCAGAAGAACAGTCCCTGCTCATCTGAATGCGTTTCCGTATCCTCACCAGGCCTGTGGTGGGCAGGTTACCGGTGACCAGGTGCGCGTAAGTTTCAAACAGATTTCGTAAAAAAAAGTTTAATTGCATGTGTACTTTTGTCATGTAATGTATTTCATAATATAAGCTAAATAAACAAAATATAATCATTTGATTAAGATATTTTTTTTTAGAAAAGTTCGATCTGTAATATTAATCCCTATTTCAGCCGTAAAGAAATTTCCATACTGGATCATGTTGCCCCATATACGCATATTACCGTATTACGTAAATGCATGTTACTTGGCTTTAAAAACCAGTCTTATTGCTCTTCCATTACATAGATACATAAACCTTACTTCCGAATACTAGTCAAATGTTGCACATAGGATGTCTCGAACGTAGCCTATGCATTAAAAAGGCTGATAGTATACGCATATATTTAACATAAACATAAAACTATGCAATTTATTGTAAATATTAATATTCTCGAAAGTTGGGGTGATTAAAGTGTCAAAGCAACCTGTTGATTTCGTTTCCTTCTGTGTCACGAAGGTAATAAAACGGAAATAAATTAATTTTATAGCATACTTATTAATATGATATTTATGACTTGGTGTTTCTATTAAAACGTTATAGAAAATTTTAAACCAGGGACCCAAAATTGTTCCTGATGGTAATATTATGGGCGAAAGTATTATCAATAAAGCGATTGAAACAATCATTAAGAAAAATATTTATTAACAATAATGTTGCAATTGATTGAACAACAGATCTAAAATTGACAAGTTGGTAAAGTCTATTTATTATTATGTAATTGGAATTTACTGTCGTAATCAAACCGATATGAGGGTCAAACCTTTTTTTCCAGAAAACGATATGATGGCATCGAAATAACAATCAAATAAATATACTAATTGTATATAATAAAAAAAAACTAAAACACCCCAGCAGAATATTTCCCTCGGCATTTTCCGGAGTTTCCTATCGGAGATATCCGAGCCAATCATATGAAAGGTGGGCGGAACTTGTACTTTTCTGACTCCTCCAAGTTGTTACCGCCTTAGACGCTTTGTTTCTAGATGGGTTTTTGGAAATTGAGATAGGAATATTGCTTTTGAAAATAATTTTGCGTCACTTTGGAAACTAGAACTGATCGTTTTGGGTACCACTTGCTCAATCGCCGCTCAAGTCTTTACATTAAATGTATACTTTCGACTTAGACGCTTACTCTTCCGGAGCACCTTGACTTAATCTCCGTGTTCATTTGTCTATTGTCTTCATGTAAAACTTTCATTTGTTCATAGATTTCAATGATTTCTATTTCGAATTTTGATTTTGTTGACAATCCAGTATTATCTTATTGTGTTACTGATAACGAAATAGTTAGACCTACTAAATTGTAATGATGCTACGCGAACTTGGTTTTCAAAAGAAAAATACGGCGAAACTGAAGCGCTCCACAGAAAAGAATTTACACTGATATCATTTTTTTTTATTGTTTTAATGCAAATTGCATTTCAGGATATTTTTTGACATTCCGTTTAATTACCAAATTAATATAATATAGAAATAACCTTTGCAATATGAAGTATGTCGGTCCTTCGTTATTATTCTCCAAGGCTTTGGCAATAACCTTTCTTCAGGCAGGTTAACATCAACTACTAATGAAGTCCTGATGATTGCTACATAGCAAGCCGAAACATGTAGACAAATAAAGATTCCAAAAGGTCAA
>NW_018483977.1:0-2740 GCF_002113885.1 Mizuhopecten yessoensis
ATTTAAGGACGTGCCAGGTTTTGGTGGTGGATGAAAGCCGGAGTTTCCGGAGAGAAAAAACATCAACCTTCATAGAGTCAGTACCTGGCGACTGCCCCATGTAGGTCTCGAACCCGTGACCCAGTGCTAGTGGTAGCAGCATGCCAGACGCCTTAGCCACTTGCCCACCGCGACCCCCTGTTCAGAAGCGTGCTAACTAGTCCTAGTCTATATTGCTACAGATTCTTTCAAATGCAAACAAACTATTTATGTCGGAAAGACATGATATGTACAAACGTTTCCTTACTTAGGTACAAACTTATATTGTTAAACACATGCTTATACTTTTGCAAGTCATGTCAATTTGTTGACCTGGTTTCCCATACACCAATAAATGGTGCTTTATATGATAATATAATATATCGCCGAAGTTGTTTTAGAGTCGTGATTAAGACGTTGTTGAGTGTACCCTGGGTTTTTGTTGTTTCATTTGAGATTAGTGTACCGGTTTTGTCACGTGTACCCACGTGTACCCATTATGTTTGTTTTGTGAAGAATGAAGTAAATAACTTGGCATGAAAAACATTGCATCAACACCTTTTATCGTTTTGAAATCTCCGACACATTAAAAAATAGCGTTAGAACGTATAATTTATCTTCGTCACAGATTTGACAGCAACATTCGCTGAATGTATCGATTACTTTTCTATCTATTAAATGACGGCACCACTTTACAATGCACAACTGGTCTGGTTTAATGTCTGGTCGATTTGAATGTAATCATCTAAATGGACCTAATATAAAATGAATTTACCATAGGTGGGATGACTTTATAATGTGAGTTACGACCACATCGTCAGGCGTTAACTGTGAATTGTGACGGTCATCTTCAGGTTCCATGTTTAATCCTCATTGATCTGATGATATAGATCTTTACCGGTACATAAAACGTGTTGTGAAGAACACTGGTATACAAGTTTGGGGGACTATATGATGTTACGTCTGTGCCTTATAACATTCAGTTATGTATAAACAAAGTGCTCCAATGTTAATGAAAGCATGTTTTGCCTGTATCAGGTTCAAAAAGACAACGCATTTTATACATAAATGGCGCTCAACCCGTGGCGTTAGGTAAGCCTAATGTTTGGCAACTTAAGAATCCCCCCTATCTCACCAAGGGGAAGAGAGGTGCTATTAATCTTACTGAGGTCATAGTGCATGTTTGAATCTTCGTAATAACAAATGTCATATGACAAAGGTCCTATGATAAAAGGATCTCATCGTTTTCTCATAAGCAGTTAAGCACGTGTGCATGACAACAGCTATACCGCTCTATGTAGCAAATGCACAATTACTTAGACAGTGTTTTTCTCAAGACATCGAGTCTATAGATAAAGTTAGGATTTTTTATAATTTGAAAGAATAAGCTGCGATACATACATGCTGTTAATCGATTTGCGTTCAAATTCCATATAAAACGTTATTGCGTGTCACGTGATCATGTCGTCACAGGCAGTGTTACAGAGCTTGTACACTAATCGGATTGTGTGTTATTGCGGAATGCAATCCCCGCAATATTTCAAGTGTCCCATACCAGCGAAACAGTTCACTCCGTGGCACCCAGTGGCGATCGGATAAGTCTGATTGATCGACATAAGATGACAAACAAAGGAAACCCCGATCAGTATTCACGTAGTCGCCTATTAAACTGTTTATACGGCTATGTTCAGGTGGACGGAAAGAATCATGGATATTTATTCCATGTATGAAAACAGAAAATTATGGGCGCGTTCGATAGATGATGAGGACTTAATGTGCTGGTAATGACAAACACGGATGTCAGAACTAACCATTGTAGTCCAAATAACTCTGATCAAAGGGCAGATCAATACAGAAATAGGTTTAGGTCCATTAAACGCGATACAACGTCGGCTCGCTCAGTAATGTTGGGAAATAAAAGGACGCTGGTTTGATACAAGAGAACTTTGGTCAATATTGTTGAAATAATGATCGACCTTCGTCATTCACAGCAGGGGTAAACCATTGTTGCTAACCTTCGTCTCTTCAGCTCCCCAGAAAACGGCCAAACTTACTACTCTCCACTCCTTCCTTTTGTTGTTTGTTCAAGGCAATACACTTCCGGATGTTAATATTGGCTTTAATGTCCCCGCAATAACCAGGGAGACACCACCGGGAGGAAAGAGTATCGAGAAAAAAAGATATAGATCTTAAGTGTTTAAATGGGGCCATCAGATCAATGTTGGCTTCTTCACTAGAGATTATTGTCTGAAAGGGTACAAAGGGTACCAAAGAGTTTGCGCCCCGAACCCAACCCAATCAAGATTCCCCAGGTTTCGTCCTGCACTCAATGCGGTCTCTCCTTTTTTCTGTATAGCAGAACACTTTTTAAATACTCCCTATAATTTGTGTTCGACTTGGCGTAAAGCAACATAAATCAATGTGATGAAAATATTATTTCTGAAGCTTTTAATTAATTGTACATGAGTACGTCACAATCATGCAATGAGACATGCTTGATTAACCTGTGGTAATACATCCGGGACTTTCTGCAGGGACATTTCCGTTATACTTGTATGTGTTATAGGATCTTTCACGTTCGTCATGCGGAGAATGTACTCTCTCACCTGTCCTTATTGCTAGTGTAAGGCTACGTATATACAGCTAATTATGGTTTGATAAGAATGAACACTGTATTTGTTCGCTATGTTACTGTTGACTATAGTTGTATGTGAATGTTTAC
>NW_018483978.1:0-2740 GCF_002113885.1 Mizuhopecten yessoensis
TGGTCACGCTGACCTCCCGAACATTTGAGGACACCAACAAGGCACAAGTAAACGTCCTGTGTGATAAGGAGTGTTCTATTTTGTGCGAGGGTTTCTTGTATTAAACATACTTACCGAACGTTCTAAATATTGACTGCTCCAGTTGAACTCGAAACCTTTCCGTAACATTCTCGAGGGTAGGGGCTCCACGCCCTTCCTCCAACAGTAAGCAAACTCCGACGACTAACAGACTAGCCCTATGGAATAATTCCATAGTAAACAGGATTACAGGTAAATATACACTGTCTCTTCTATTTTCGGCTCTCTGTTATCGGCTTCGTGCTTTCGGTGATAAAGACTGAGCGCTTCCTACGAATGTCGCCTCTATAGGTCTATACTCAGCAAGTGACGGTTAGTTTGTTGTTAGTATGTAAATAAGTTAAGATGTAGGCAATCAGATTAGATATATATATATCATGTTTCTATTTTCATTTTATCTACCAGCAAACGTGTTATCCGATTGTACGACTAAACGTACAATAAATTAATCCTACACGACGAAATAGCTGGTAAGTATGCTTAATTAATACACATGAATTTGATAGAACTTGTTTTATTATTGTTGTAAAATAAATGAATTTTACATATATAACATGCATTAAGATGTTAGTAAAGAAAACAAAATTTGCACTTCCAAATCACACATAATATATCTTACCAAGACAATGATTACCGGTATATAATAAATCTTCAAAAACAGCGAATATACTCCTAACATAGTCTGTATTACACTTACACTAAATGATATATTCCTATCCTTTACATACACTGCAAATAGAAAATACCTAAATGTAAACAACTGTAATTCGATAAAGAGAAATACTTACATGGAGTCGAAGTTATAAAGACCGCGTGTTCCGGAAGCGTAAGCGTCATCTACTCGACAAATTTCAATTAATTTCACGCCATCATAACAAAAAACGGGAGAGGTGCGACGAAATAACAAGGCATACTAACGAATATTGTCAGAAACATCGACCTTTGTATGGCACAAGGAAATGTAATGTTTCCCTAGGAGATTATGATGGGGACCATTAATTTGCCCATAATTTTTATTTTTTATTGACCTGCATCTTTGAAAACCGTGTGTTCTGAATTTGATCTTCAGCAGTCGACATCTCTGAGGGAAAAAACAAGACTATTTAAGCAAGCCCTTGCTTTCTAGATCAACTGCGAGATGCAAACACTAAAAGAAGCATGGATGTTACTATCAAGAGAAGGGTAAATTTACCATCAGAAAATCGAAATTATCACGCTTATCGCATAGCGTAGTAATAAGTCTTCCCTATTCGCCATGCAAGAAAGATCGAGGAATACCTTATACTCAGTAACATTAGCTGAATATATTCCTTACTAATATTCACATTAAATCAATGTATATGCTATCCTAGAGTGTCTAAGTAAATCTATTCCTAAGCATGAGTTACACTTACTGCATTAACCCATAACCTGAGTTATTCTTAGCCTAAATTACTAAATGCATATCCATGAGTTTCACATAGTTTATTCTTAACTTTGAGGAAATGTGCAGTAAAACGTGTAGTTAATTCGACTTTCTGCATCGATTAACTTAATTTTAAATTGCTGTTTTCTTGCATTGTTTTCTTCTAGTGAGTAAATAAGGTCGTTGACTCTATTGTAGCCCAATGTTGTAATTTTGTAACACTATATCGGTTTCATACGCAACTTTCCCTTTTCGCTGTATTCTATCTTCGTTTCGGAAAATTTGGTATCCTAACCAAAAGTTACATTTACATAACGTCTCCCCAACCTTGGTCTACACTAACCGATTTGCAGCAAACACTGGGTAACACTAACCGAATTCATAGCAAATGAAAAAAAAAATGAAATCAAAATGTTTTTAACCTTGATCCGGACGAACTGTGTAAACAGTACACATAACCCTTGTTTACATCTTAACTATGGTCTTGATCATGGTCACCGAGATTACATTCAATAACGACTGATTATCTAGGTCAACTGACATATCAGGTCATTGTACAGATCAGGCGAGTATACGGGATTGGTATAGCTTATGTGTAGCCTTAGTACATCTTTTAATGTAAATGATATTATCCCGAATGATATTATCCCGAATGATTTTATCCCGAATGATATTATTTCTTTTATTTAGTGCAGTCTATTGATAACTGATTGTTGCTTCATCAATAAATTAATATCAAGTTCATTGATACTGAAATACAATTGTGTAGCCAAATATTCCCACACTTCCTTTTAGATTCTATCATTAATAAGAAAGGGTAATCTAATAACTGCTTTTCGATGGAGATTGTTGGTTGATGTTGGGTTACTTGGTTACTTGGTAAGTTACATACTAGTTTATATGATATTGTGAACTGAATGATATTTTGGGACTTGATAGGGTGTATTATATTGTGACATTGAGGAATGTTGTGGCATTTCTTGGTATGTGCGGTGGCATGAGTGTGTTTTATAATGAGGTGGAATTTCGTTGAATGCATGGTTGCATGGTGGCCTACTAGAGTTTATAATTATGTAGCATTTGGTATTGTGTATGGTGGCCTAGGAAAGTGTATACTTTCGTGACATTGGGCTATGTTGGGTGAGATTGGATGACCTGAGAGACTTTATTTGCTGTTACCTTGGGTGGTGGTTGGTGGATTGAAAGAGTTTATATAATGCTGTGACATTGTATGATGTTAGGTGGCGTGATATAATG
>NW_018483979.1:0-2741 GCF_002113885.1 Mizuhopecten yessoensis
TGTTTCTTGCAGTCAGACAGTTTGTGTAGTCTTGTCCGTGCTATTTGTAGCTGTTTCCCGATAGACAGCACCATTGAAATAGCATCAAAAGGATCTTACAACAACGACGATCTTTGGAATGTGTCGGTAATGTTAATGTTCCAAGTATTTTATTATAATAATTACCTTCTTGTAAATGTCAGTTCCGTTGATGCTCTGGGTACAGTTGTTCTGATCTATACAGCAGCTGACAGGCACCTTGCCGGGGTGAGAGAGGGACCACACCTTGGCGGTCTCCCAGTCCGAGGCATTGTTTACACCACAGCACTTCAGCTAAACAAATCAACACTCAGCCATTATCTGACACTGTCTTGGACATGTGTTTATACATACAGAAATAATGGGTTTTCTTTACTTTTACTTTCAAATACCATTGGCCATTTCTATTTCTCAATATTATAAACTCCAGAAAGATAGCATCACTCACAATACCACACCCCCTCCCCCCCTGCCCCCCAAGAGTGAAATTATTTTAGTAACAATGTCCTTTTGGCCTCTGTCTTGATCGTTGACTGATCCAGACCAAAGTTGAACTTGTCTAGGGTATGCAGAAGGAAAACATATCTTAGACCTTTAACATATTCAAAATTCTTTACAAATATCGTCGCTACAATGTTGGCAAAGAGCGTGACTGCAAAATTGGTAAGTCAAAGGTCGACATATTTCTGATATTGAGTGAGATGATTTAACTATATAATGACTTCACCTTTCACCAATATGGTCCATACTCAAACTTGTTCAAGATGGATATATACACAGCAACTTACCAGTGAAAATTCATCAAAAATTCGTCAAGAAATTAAAACAGGCAGTATGAGTAATGTAAGTGTGACAGTGAAATCTATTTTTAGTAGCAGTGACATTGACCTTTGATTGAACACACCCACATTCTATGTCATTTAAGATTATGGTATTCAATGCATTAAAATTGGGTAATACGTATACCCAGCATACCTCTTCCTGGAGGTACTCCATCTGATGATCACTTGAAGTTCCATTGAACTTATTAATGGCCTGGTTCAGACCATCACGAACCGATCCCTCCATCTGTCAACAAATGTAGCTTTCTATACAGGTTGTACACACTACAATAATCAGCTAACAGAATCCACCAACAAGTCAATTATCTTTGCAATATTTAATAAGACATCTTTGATTAAGGAAAATTCCTCTTTCTTGTTTACTTTGCAAATGCACAGTCTTGTAAATGAAGTTGTTTGAAGCATATTCATAACATTGTATTTGAGAAAGGGGCAGTGATTTATAGTCAAACTTACGTCATCTCTGAAAGCATAGCCCAAGGAACCTGCAGCTATTTCTGCTGTGAGGATCACCAAGAGAATAGAAAACAACTGCAACGAAATCAAATAATTTCAATGATTCTCAGTTTTTATTCTTATACTAATTTTTAATATCATTTTCAACAACCCTTTTATCTCTGGATGAATCTATGTAAATGTAGCAAAAGCATAGGACACATATCTGGTTTATATGTCAATTTTAACAACGTTTTGTTAAATTGGTTAGAAAGTTATTTTTTTGAAAAGATGAGCGACTCTTCTGAAGTCTATTATCAGACTATTTTCCTTTGCATCATTATACTGAATTTTTTTGCAGGATCAGAGAAAAATAATAAAGACAAAGTAATTCAACAAGAAAGTCATTTTCATTAATATTGAAACCAGCTGAAATGTACAAAAAAAACACACATATCTATAATGGGATTAACTCAGCAATTACTCATCTTGATATTTTTTCAATTCCTTTATAATTAGACAGAATCATTTTTAGCGACGACTTACAACAGCAAGAAGACATTTGTTCTCTTTCACAGATGAGGCACAAGCCAGTAGTCCAACAATGAACATGAATATCCCCACTGTCAACACAATGGAAGCTGGGATAAGGGTCAGGTTGGCCGATGTCAGTTCATTAAAGTGCTTATACGTCTCAAACACCCATCCTCCAACGAAAAAAAGACCTGCTGCCGCACCCTGAAATCACATAATCAAATGTTTCAATTTAGAATTTGTATACTTGCTCGACATAGTACGCAGCCAGAACCATTAACAAAAACCTATAAAATATGTTGTTTAAATGTTGGCAGGACTATCTTTTGTTTAATGTTATTTAGTCTGAACTGACCCACATATAACATAACTGGTGTCTGATCCCCTGTGTAGATATCGGTGATGCCTGTGAATTTTGATTGATATACGGAGCACTGTCCCAATACAGGCATAACACTCAAGATTTCAGCTGTCATACATATACATACAGTAACTACCCTTTTATTACATTTTGGATATTTTTTACAAGTAACTGAAGCACAACTGGATGAAGGTATAAACATGTAGCTCAGCTGGCTAGAATGACAGTATTATATTTGGGGTTAAGGGTTTGAATGTTGGTCAGGCTCCATTGTATTTTTACACTCAGAAATCTGTCATTGTTATTGACAATATTTTTGTTATCTTCATTTATTTATTTATTTATAAAAAAATCCATAAGATATGGGTTTTCTTGTCAAAAATGAATTATCAGTGCTAAAGTATAAAAATAATTATAACAATAATACTACTAATATTTTAAGAGATCACTTTTTAGGATCGTACGTATCTTCCGAAAGGTCCTCTACAAATGTAGATGTACATATATATATACAAGAGGCCCAAGAGGGCCTGTATCGCTCACCTGAATAT
>NW_018483980.1:0-2744 GCF_002113885.1 Mizuhopecten yessoensis
TTTTTTTTTTTTTTTTTTTTTTTTTTTTTTTTTTTTTAACTCAAACTGCCTTTAAGGCTGTTTTTCTTTAGAAATCTAAACATTTCGTTTCCCACCACATTCAATATATGTTATTCTTTTGACTTCGATTCTTTGGTTTTATTGTAAGAACAAAATATTTCTGGGGGCAATGCAGTTATATTTCGCTTAATATTTGATAATACAACAAAGCAAATATATTTATTGGATAATTTTTTCCCATGATATCCCATAAAGAAAAAGAGATACAGTTTGCAGCTGCACATACCTTTATCAGTGGGCAGAGGAGACAACCAAACCCAGTATTTATACAATGAGAGGAGGTATTTTTTGAACAATTTGTTAACTTAACGTGATGACAATGTGTATTATCCCTATTATTACCGATGTTTTTCCGGCAGGTACATCCGGGTCTGTAGAGAGATTGGCCGGATTAATCACCAAGTTTTCTCCGTGCTTCCACTGGATCTTCGACACTCCCCCTGGAAATAATTTGACCTCTAGTGGCGACGCCTCCGTGCGTATGAACGTATCGGCAGAGGTTCCAAAATCGACCGTGCTTTTGCCAGGCAGCATTGTCAATTGGTAGCGGACTTTATAGGTACCCAACCCCAGGAAACGTGGAGGCAACACTAACTCAGAGGTGGTACGTGAATCTATACTTGTGATATCAATTTGTGTTTGGGTATTTCCATATTCGTCAATCTGAACAATCGACCATTCTTTTTGATTTTTTTCCGTTTCTGGACAATTAATTATAGTTTGTCCGATCAAGATAATGAAGTCACTCCTCATGAACGAAATAGGAACTTGGAAATCATCAGAGTATCCGGGTGATTTAATACTTAACTGTGGAAGTGAACAATTTGTTGCGGCAACAACATGTTCTAATGTGTCTGCAGAGTCAGAAACGCCATTAAAAGCATTAACTGTCACCGTAAAACGGCT
The DNA here is from genome assembly GCF_002113885.1 of Mizuhopecten yessoensis. Taxonomy (NCBI): domain Eukaryota; kingdom Metazoa; phylum Mollusca; class Bivalvia; order Pectinida; family Pectinidae; genus Mizuhopecten; species Mizuhopecten yessoensis. The sequence continues at coordinate 967 of NW_018483980.1, forward strand.
TGCGTATTGGTAGGTATGAGTAATCGTAGTCGCCACCGTCAATGCCATATTTGAGTAGTAATTTGATATCGCAGAGGCGTTATACCTTGTCGAGCATGTTGGGGAATCTCCAAGTATAATGAAGTCACCGTCATTTAGATCGATATGCACGCATGTCTGATCCCCAACCGTGTTGAAGTTAAGAATGATAGTCTTAACAGCGCCTACAGCCACCGTGGCGCCGTTGTCCGTAACGCTGTTTAAAACGACGGATTCTTGAATAACCACAGAGGTAGACACTGCTTCCATATGACTGTCTATATAGTTCCTCGCTGTGATATCAATGGTGTATGTCCCGCTCTGTAACAAACAGCTTACAAATACATTTGAGTTAATTGATATTTTTACGAAGAGCTAATAGTCAATATATTGTATGGAGATACACAGGGTTAATCACAATAACATATGTCATGTCAATGTGTATACACATACAGTTTACACTAGCATTTGCTCAATAACAATTGTTCCTGCGAACTGGAATTTTCATCCCAACCTGACCATAGAAAGTGACAGAATTGGACAACAATGGCATTATAATAAGAAAATACCGGCGGAGTTAACCAAGGATTGAGCAAATTTCAGGCTGATACATGAACGTTCATTTACCCGATCACGTATTTATATATATTGTACGAAATACTTATTAATACAAAAAAATCCGCTGTAAATAGAAGAAATACGTTTCCATTTCCGTAGAGTTATTTGGTGATAATTCTAGTTGAGCACAAGTAAATTTAACAAAAATGACTTCATCATCTTTTCAAAGAACGCGAGCTGAACTAGAGCGAAACTCTTTACCATAGCCTGAGTTTCAAAAATCGATTATTTGATTTTTTTACATGTTTAAAGATTTGCCTACTATGTTTTAGATCGATAGTGAAATTTCGTTTATTCAACATCTGATGAATGCCACAAGCGTTACCAGAAATAGAAATGTATACAATTTGTCTCAGAGTTTTAACTGTAATGAATTCTTCTTACAAAAATTGTATATATGTATTCCATTCGTTAGCAATCTCGTATGAATGCTGACGTATAAGGTTACTTACCGAACTGGATGATTGTAGGATATCATGTACATGTATGCAGATCAGGTATGGTATGTTTATGATATACGTGCCATGCATATTTGTGGATACTTTCCTGGTTTAATCATGTTTTGATCTATATCATGTATAATATAAATAATAATATTGAAATGAAGAAGGAAACATAAAACGTTGGTAAATGAAATCATCCGAATAAGAAATATCTAGACTGGTCAGACAGCTGATGACAAAAGACGTATGTGTGTACATGGTGCAAGCAACTTCATCGAAATTTATCTAGAGTATCAAACTAAATGCAAATACATGATATAAATATATTGCCTACCGTAAGATTGAGTTCAAACATGTCTTTTGTCGTCATGTTGCACACTGTGACGGTAATGCCGGACGTTGCCTTTACATCATAGTATACGAAGGTCCCTACAAGATAATAAATAAATGACGCTTTCAAGTGCATGTATGCTTGCGGATTAAAAACAATGTCCAGGTAAAACCTACGATAACCCTATCAAGACCTTATAACATAAGAAACCTTTCAATATCGCAAAATATAGTAGACACATTATCAAGACTGAATTTCCAAGAACGAACACTATATGAACAAGACTAAGCCTAACGTTACTGGATCAACCTGTCTAAATCTATTACCATTTACACCGGACTGTCTATCTAGATTTAAGCCTAACGTTA
>NW_018483981.1:0-2744 GCF_002113885.1 Mizuhopecten yessoensis
AATATATAATCTGTTTTAAATTGAATATAAACATGTTATATTTGCGTGACTTAGGGATGGTGATTATGGCATCTTATTCAGTATTGTTTGGGCTATTGTCGATATGATGAAATATAAAATAACCATAATTAAGTGTTTTTATATAAGTTTTGCATGGCTGGACCTCAGTTCAACTTTGTAGATTTGGAAGAAAATCGTGTTATTGGTACAAATTCTACATCATATTAAGACAAATCCATGAACGATATAAGTAAAACTCATTATTATGTTCAACTCAAATGGTACTGTATTTACCTGTTATCATTTACTGTAAAAGTGGAAATTTCCACATCGTGCTGTGACTCTTTACTAACTTATTATGGTGTGGGTCGCATTGGCAATGGTTCAGAGATCTATATTTCCACATACCCATAATCTATAAATGAATAACTGCATTTGGATATTTCCATGCTTATTTACTCAATGTAAAATACACTAGCAGTTCCACACCATGAACATTTCCACTTTTACCGTTTATCTCAACCCTTTGGTTGAAGTTCTTAAGGGAGTCAAATATGTATCTAGTTTATTCCTGATGTAATTTAAACCATTAAAGTTAAATAGAATTTCAATCACCTCAATTTTGTTTTCACATACCAAATTAAAAAATGATGTATTCTTTGTTATTTTACCCCTTTAGATTTCAAACAACAACTTTCAATGAAAAATATAAATGTTTTGAATTTTTTTATTGTTACAGTTTATAATTAATACATTGAAGAAAATGTGTTTTTAGATTAAATAAATGTTGTGATCAGTAAGGATATAAGTCAATACCACAGCCATAATGAAGAGGTGTATATTAGAATGGGAAATCAGATCTTGAATACATGTATTTGAAAAGTTTAGAGCTACACCATCATGACAAAATGTTTAGAATTGTGATCAATTATGTTATATGGCAACTGTGATTTAAATAAATATACGTTTTGAGTCCATTTCAATCATAACCATATTTATATTCCATATTAAGGTAACAAAACCATTAGTATTCAGTTGTATGTATGCTACCTTACATATTAAATATTTTCTCCCTTAAGGGTATATAATACCTTGCAAATTATATTATTTGTGTAAAAGTTAACTCCCTTAAGGCATATTATGCTACCTTGTGCATTATACCTGTAATTTGTGTTTGTGGTGTATCTCCTAAAACAAGAGTTCAATTTTTTTTAGCATTTGTCTAACTCGGCATTGCTTGCCTTTTCACTATAGTGAACAGCAATATACAAAAGAAATAATTTTATTTCAAATTTCTATTTCACAAAAACATATCTTCCTCTCAGATTTGATCTGCCGGCCTTTGATTATAAAACAAGGAGCCTAAAATTAATGGAAATTATTTCAATATGTCCAGTAATATAAAGGCCTACAGCCTATCATTACAGGGAAATAACTTTAGAACTATATATCACAAGAATGTGGTGGGACTCGGGTTGTCTATGATCTATTATCTTAAAATAACCTAAATGCATAATTGGTTACACTCTTATGTACCCTTTGAATGTTAAATTGAGTGAAGATTACCCTTCATAAAACTTATTTTACTGGCATTTTAGACACCACATACAAAACATGAATAGTCAATATGGTAAGGATATGTCTATCCTTCAGTAAGACATATATTGTTTTTATTTCACATCATAATTCTATTTAACATACCTGTGATATGTATTCTAGCTTCCAACAATGCCAGACCAAGACCTGTAACAAACTCCTAAATAATGTACTGCATGAACAACAGCCTATCATACCTTGTACAGGATCTGTGATGTAGTGACTCCATGTAAATGACACTTATGTTTGCTTCATTCAAAATCAACTTTAGTTTGATCTGTTTACAACAGATTGAGCGATTAGAAAAAAATCAGTACAAGTAGTATTTAGTGACACCTAAATTCTTTGTTACAAAAGTGTTTGTATTCATTGAAAAATTCCTATGAGACAAGATTTTGAAGACACTGATCAGCATTGCTTGTCTCTTCATTTCATCATACTCTGGTCTAATGTTACTGAACCGAAACATATTGATTTATACATTTATCATAATGTGTATTTAGTGTATTACAATATATTCTCGTACAGATTTCAATACCAATACTCTCCATTACTGATCACAAACCGTAATGCCTAATGATGATGTCGTTGCTGCTTTGTTTTGTATATGTACTCTTTAGTAAAATTTCACAATAATTTGGACACTCAATTACCCAGCTGGGAACAAGTCTAAACTGATCTAGACAATTCAGGAATCTCAGAAGTAAGGCCAGACTAATTCAAACATGCACTTCATTTCCCAGAAAAGAAGTCCAAAACGATTTAAGAGATGGAAAATGAATAGGAAAATTTGCTATCTTGAAAATAAATACAAAAGATCTAGACACAACAGTACCTGAATATTTTAATATTTTGGGGACTCTAAAAATATACCCAGATTATTGTTTAATGTTTTGGATTATATCAAATTAACTCCATGCCTGAACACCTGTGTCCATAAAGTGAGTTTTCTGGAAATTTGGAGTCTGAATTACCGAGGTGCCGTTATATTTGAGTTGAATTTGTTTGATTATTGAATTTGCATTTGTAGTTTATCAGATTGTGTTTACTGCTTGTTGCTGTGTTTGTGTATACCAGTAATTTGGAGGCACGGTAGTCTAGTGGTAGGTCGCCAGGCTTGTGACCGAAGGGTTGCAGGTTCGAGCCAC
>NW_018483982.1:0-2744 GCF_002113885.1 Mizuhopecten yessoensis
CGTTGTGTTAGTACGAGTCCTTGATACAGTGTCTACCAATGTGATGGAACAGTGGACATCAGGACGGCTGACATGCTATACAAGTAATAACGGTCATCTAAATGTCACTGAAGGAGCATGTATCGATTAAAGACTATCATAATGGATCATATGGTTATTGTATCCAGTAGGACTTAATTAGTGGTGCTTAAGGCCAAAAGAATGAAAATAATGTCAGAAGTGTTTTGCAATATGTATATAAAAATTAAAAAATGAAGCCTTTATAACTTTACGAATTTTCAACTTTTAGCTATCATAAAACTTTTTTATAATGTAGTGTTTGATGTAAACCGTATAATAAATTTTACCTACACGAATTACGACAGGCCTCGGTATATTCATAACTTGTTTTATTGTTAAAACCTCTGTCATATGCATACATACTTACAGGTGATCAAAGTACACTGGCTCTATAAGATAACAAGTGTAGGGCTGTCATATACGATTTAAGTTCATTGTACATATCTGACAATATATATGCAGATACATGTTCGTAGGTAAACATTAATTGGAAAGTATCCAAATAACCAAATGAAGGCCGATTGGGCAAAAACATCAAATGTTTTGAGACTTAATAAATATTGCGTAAGCTGTAAATATGCTTGTTATAAAAATATATCAGAAACTATTCAGTTTATATTTAAGATCAATGTTTTAGGTCAAATACAAAGTGTAGCCACAAACAACAATGTTACAATGTAACGACAATAGCTCACGGATTACATTCGTGCCACCTTTAAACGGCATGGTGTGAATTATGATTATCTATCAAGGACGTACCGATCAAAAGGATTTGAGAGGTATTCTTACGTTATATACGTAATCCACTATTTCTACAAATTAGAGACCATCTATGTTTTTGAACCGTTCTCAAAGAAATCAACAAAGATATTTAATAGATTTAGTAAAGAGATATGAGTAATTCTATCCGCTATTTTAGGTTAGATCAGTGGTCCCTTTAATAACAAGAAGGCAATCATAAACATATTAAGTATTATACAGAAACATGCTGTTGAAATATATTATTTTTTTGCAATAGGTTTTAAGAAATTCTTTTTTGCATATAACACTTGAAATTATCTGTTGGTACCATTTTTGCATCGTGTTCATAAAAACGTCAGTTCCCTTCAAAGGTTGAATGAACTAGTTGTGTGTATTTCCAGGCTTACTTACAAGTGTACAATGTATATTTATATTAATTTGAAATTAATTTGAAATGCAACCCAGTCAGAATGCAGTTATAAATGCTACGTCATTCGTAAAAAACCCATATGGCGGTCTGACAGGATGTCAATACTCGTTTTGCATTGTGTACATTTCATATTTTGATTCTGAATGAAACTTTACACACGTGTTCAAAACTTTAGAACCTTAGTCGTTTCAGGGTCCTGTGTCAGAAGTGAATATCAATATGTATGTTTACGATCATTGCTCTATCATTCTCATGTTCGAACTACATGTATTTGCGATGGAACTGCACTTAGTATCAAAATGGCGTAAATGCGTTAAGGTGTACGCATTCAAATGTAATTTAACACCATTTTAAAACCATTGAGTTGACAACGTACCCAATGTTGAAGTGTGTTTTACATCAATAATTACGCAATCTGTCATGTGTATATATATAGACAGGGGATCCGGGTCACAAGGAGATTGACTCTGTTAGTCGACAATAGCATTGATGAAAGCATTTTTGCTGGCACGGTTTACATGGAATATCGGTTTTGAAATAAAGTATATGCCGTAGATAAAACCTGTTACATATTAATATTTAAAGTGATGTATGCGACCCTTATTTGATTTGGTTGTATTTCTAAACATTAAGAAGCACTTTTAGTTTCAGTGAATAATAATCTTCTTCGAAACAGATCTGACGTGAATTCCATGTATTCAACAAGGAAGTAGTATCAGTCGAGATATTAATTCAGGTTAATTCGTTCTTAAAGCAGGTACTGGACGCCCTGAGCGGATTAGTTGGTGTAAATAAATAGAAATGGTAAATGTATTCATTTGTAATTACGATATATGTTGCTGACATTTGTTAACGGGTGTTATATTAGTTGACCTTGGATAAACAGAGGTAATGTTTGTTTGTCAGTATATCAGCTAGGCATTAGTGATTATCCAATACACAATTCATTTGAATCAACTCTGTTAAAATGTCATTTTAATGGCATCAATATAATTATGATTTTTCGTTAAATTTAAATTTAAATTCAAACACAATTTAAAAGTACTACATCATACATAAAATTATTGTTTTACACTAAACAACATAAACCTATGACGCTATGCTATATTTATTTGTCTAGCTACATGTATATATTATACTGAAGAGACTTATATCCTTTGTACATCACATCATATTCTGATCTTGATCAGTTTTTGTTTTAGGGACCTGGCGCAGAAATGAATGTTTGTAGATAAACATTTAATTGGAAAGAATCTAAATAAAAAATGAAGACCGGTTGGGCAAAAGCAAATACTGTGTAAGTTGAATTGTTATATAAGAGAAAGTATAAAATGTATATTTAAGATCAATGTTTAGGTCAAAAACTGACAACAATGTTACAATGTAACGACCATAGCTTACGGATTATATTCGGCGTGATGTGAATTATAATTATCTAACAAGGACGTACCGATCAAAAGGATTTGAGAGGTATTCCTACGTTCTATACCTAATCCACTATTTTACAAAGTGG
>NW_018483983.1:0-2744 GCF_002113885.1 Mizuhopecten yessoensis
TGTATGTATGTATGTATGTATGTTATATATGTATGATAAGTATGAATGCATGCATGCACGCATGTTTGTGTTTGTGTACATATATCACTGTACTACTATGTATTACAATAAAATGTGTATGCTTTTGTCTATGAAGAAAATGAAGAAATAAAAATAAAAAAATAAAAATAAAAAAAAACCTGAACAACAGAACAAATGCGGGAATAAGGAAGGGGGTGATGGCTTGGTATGCAGTGGACACAAGGAGAGAATAATATGTCAATATACGTGTGATCATCACATGTTAATATCATATTACTATATTGCAATGAGAATATAGAACACGATTCGGTATAATATAATTATGTTAAAACCGACTGAATTTTCAGCAATGCTGTAAATGGACACTCGACGACTGTTGAAATGTATATATAAATTACACATCACAAAATACCACTGACTAACTTTTGACAAATTGTGTATGTTACAGTGTATCACCATGCTTATTAGAAATAAAATGTGATATGTGTTTTTTACAGCCACACTTATTTTACTATCATGATGTTCTGGCAATAGTAACGACCTACAGTTCGAGAGCGGATGAAGACAGGAGACCATAATGGTTACAATAGACAGCAACAGAAAAACATTTTGAAACTGAATATTTCTTGGAAAGTCGACTACTGTATGATTTAAGGAAAACTAATAGCAAATTGTGCTCGCTTTGCATATTTTTCAGTACAATAAAGGCAGTTCAGCTTTCATAACACAACGACATTGGTTAAGGCGGTCTGCCATATATCTCGTGATATAATTAGAATCGATATACCGATCTCTCAGTTAGCACATGTTATGCCTCGTGTAAATATGTATTTACAAAATTTCGAAACCAGGACCATAAAAACTGAAATATACTCCTGTATTTTACAATCAAAGCTATCTTACAATAGGGGTATTCTACCAATTGGAATGGACCACATTCCAAAGCGAAGAAAAACTTTGAAGGCAAATTGCAACAAAAATATTCCTTTAAAAAGAACCTGAAGCGATTTAACTACAAGATTTCGAAACAAAGACCATGAAAACTTAAATAAACTCATGATTTAATAATCAAAACTATTTCACAATATGAGTATATTCTGGCGATAGTAACGGACCTAAGTTCACGACCAAGAAATACATTGAAGGCAACTAGCAACGGAGAGATTCATTTAAAATGAAACGTAGGTGAGTTGATAAATCAAAACAAACAAAATTGCAAAATAACTGCTCGCTTTGCTTTTTATTTTAAGTACAATAATGGTAAATCACCTTTCATAACACAACGACATTGGTTGAGGCAGCCTGCCATCTATCTAGTGATAATTAAATTACCAAAATAAAAGTCTTAATTTGCACATGGTGTGCCTCGTGTGGCTATACACGCACTTTTGTCACATTGTCGCCTGTTTTGGTGTAAACAATGTGATAATACAACCTACTACACGTAAATAGCGTGACCTACATTGTGTTATGATGACACAGAACTGCAAACAAATTAGCAACACGGTCATCACAATGTGAAAATGGTTCGTTGTATTACCTATCGATCGTGTTGGTCAGATCTGTGTTTGAAATTTAATATCTTAACAAAACTATGTTCAGATTTATAATCTTCATTATTGAGGTGTTTAAGTTAAACATTTTGGTTATTTATATACCTTTGTACCATTTTCTGATTTTATAAATGTAATTCAGAGCCAAGACTTGACAGGAGCGGGATCACTATGGCAGCCGGATGTCTCGGTCACAGGGATGTTTGAATCGATGCCATTGAGTTAAGAGTGCGTGATCAGTGCTGTCTCGAATGACAGAACGACATGTCGGCCACTTGTTTTACCTTTACCATCACATCTATACATTGCCAAGGATCATTGTCAGTTGTATGAACTTACATTTACAGCTAAATTGAATACAATATTACAAACCGGAAATTCTTTGCTGGAAGATACAATAAATTAGGAATGAAATTATTTGCTATTTCTTATACAAACTCGCTCAAATACTGGTTCAAACAACCACAATACTTATGTAAACAAAAAGGTTTTAATGGCCTTATTGCTTAGCTATTCATTTTGTTACATGAAATATGAATAGTTTGATATGTTTCCGCTAATTCAAACCTGTGATGACCATCTCCAATTCCTTATTGAACCATGTAATTCATTAGCTTTAAATTAATCTACTGGCACTGCGAATCTGTTTCGGAAATGACTCGGCTAAACCAATAATCAAAAGACGGGTTGGCTACTTTGGATCTGGCATCAACTAAAATTAAGATAAAGCTTGGTGAACGTTTTGCCATCAGTAAATCAGACAGCCCAATCAAGTGTTCAGTGAGCTATTCAATGGTGGCTCTGAATATAACATATCTTCGAAGAAATCGACAAGCTCCCTTTTGGCCAATACATTTTACCTGGTTTTAACTGTGAATTGGTTCGAATATCAACAAAACTTTGTGCGGATGTTTTGAAAATCAAAGTTATCAGCATATTCCAGATGAAACAGAGAAGAAGTAGATATTGCCTATTCAGATGCAGACATCTTGGATTTTAAATGTGACCAAATTTGCGCACGTTTTGCTTCCTTGTTTAGGAACTCGTAGTGCTTAAGTTAATAACGATTGCAACATAATTATCATATCTCTTATTTGTCTTTAAAACGGCTACACCATCAATACAAACTGTCCATAGTATCCGAAAAATCAGTTTTGGGTAAAAAAAAAA
>NW_018483984.1:0-2745 GCF_002113885.1 Mizuhopecten yessoensis
TGGTCAGAGACAAGCTACAGACATGATGACCCCTCTATAGTGTTAGTGTGACACTTACCAGGCATAAACAAGACATTGTCTGAGGAGTAATCTGAAATTTCCAAAGTCACACACAATCTTACATCACACCATGACCACTAGGATGTTAGCATGATCTAATAAAGAGCCATAGCAACCCTTTTAGTTTGGAAGATTGATGATAGAAATAATGATGATCTAACAATTTTACAGAGAAGTCATAAGCAAGTCATACTACGGCAATACAACAAAACACACTACAAATTTTTGTTAAGAAGTTGGATCTTCTTGTAATTTCATACTCCTACAAGGTAGCGAAAACACTAAACTTATTCTAAGGATGTTGATTGTCTTTTTTAAAGACATAAAACTTCTACAGAACACTGAAAATACTTCACTGATACTGTGATGTAGGATCCCCTTTTAGACTTACTTCTGTAGCAAACGGGGAAAAAAATTTGTTGAACTTATAGTAAGGATGTTGGATCTTCTTGAAATATTTCAGAGTTATCATTTACTGGTCAACTTGTCCTACAGGCCTCTCCTTATTTAACGCATTAACATCTGTGACCTTTAAAGTTGATCAAATTTGCTTAAGCTTGAAAGCATGTAACCTTACAGGCTAAGTATCATTAGAAACATATTTTAAACATGTGACCTTCATAATTATTCAAAATCATCTATTTGAACAAACTTGACAGCATATTATTAATAATTATAAAACAGCAAATTACAAACCAAATTTATCTCTTAGCCTTGATTTAAGTACCTTCAGAAGAAGTTATTTTCATGAAGGCTTTCATGCATATGACATTTATGACCAATAATGTAGCTAATTTGGCCCAAGCTTTATAGCTTTTCCCATCAGCAAGCTACAGGCCAAATATTGCTCTTCAGGTCTCACAGACCTAAGGGCTCCTGAACTTGAAAGAGGGTCAAGGTCATTCATCAGAACAAACTTCAAAAGCTCATTATCCCCGTATGCAACCATCTAAGTATCGTTACTGTAGGCCCTATGTTCTAGAGCTGAAGTTGTTCTAAGACAAAAACATCATGCCAGATAGACAGAGTTGCGGATGGCTGATGGATGCTTCACCGTCGCACATGACCAGGCGAGAGAATAATTATAATCTTGGGAGAGATCATGCTCTATAATATGGTAGTAGGCATAAGGACAGATCTAAGAAAGATTCACAGCAGCAAGTTTCAATCTGGTGAGACAGATGAGAGAAGACTAGTTAGTAGAAGTTAGTAGCTCTGTAACCCTAGGCATAACAGCGTGGAAGCACATCGTACACACACCATCACTTTTTATCCGATCGTTTAGCCACATCATTATGAATAGCTAACATAGTTTGATCCTATCCTCAGCCCCTTATCCCAATTTCTCTTTAAGAAATATTTGAAAGAAGTCAATTTTTTATCATACAATTTTGTAGCGTAATACTAAATAATGAATGATAAAGTCTATTTCACAGTTTAATAATTATATGTAAATTTTATAACATATTATACTTGCATAGAGAAGAGACATATATATTTCAAACATCTATAATAACGTACGATACCATATAAAATGCATTATGATACTACACGTATAGCTATAGCTACAACACAAATGAAACAAGCATGAATTCACTACACACGAGTTTGAAATGGTCACTACATGGAAACACTTTACAACGATATCATTACACAGATATAAGTCAAACTAGACAACAGCGAATAATCACAACAACAATAGTCGGATATACAGTCAGATAGTAGCATTCAGCATCATAATATATATGTGGGTGCTCTACGTTATTTCCACATACTACTAAATGTAAACATACACATACAAAATAAACGTTATTAAGAGGGAAGCTGATACTAAACCTAAAATGTTGAACCTCCAATTTTTTTTTATAAGCAAGAATTCAATGTATGTTAATTAGAAGTGCATCTATGCTAGGATTAAGAATGCACTGAAAGTTTCCAGGAGATTCCAGCTGGTTTAAAGTAAATGCCAGTACTAACGTGTGCCATAGAACGTTAAATCTGTCCCTGCCCTGTTAGTGTCACTTACCAAGGTCAGATAGGGAGGAAGGCGGGGAGCCGGACATGCTCCGCCCCATGGAGTCGGACAGGGAGTTTCCAAGGGACCCCTCGGAGACATCTACCAAATTCAAGCTCTTAAAGTCGAGCAGAAAACTTTTCTGGTCCACCTGGTACAGCTGGAGGTTCATCTTACTCTGCGGACACAAGAAAGGCCAGTCAGATGAGTCTTGTGTCAGCGTTTAAGTTTTTTCTTTTACCCAAATTTCATTTAGTCTAACAGAATTTTCATTTCGCAAACGTTTGTAACTAAACACGAATATTGTTGTGTATTAGGCCTTCAAAATTGGTTTCCATAAACATTATTTATAATACTCATTTTATTAAAAAGTTAAACGTTAACGTACATGAGTCAGCGTTGCATACTAAATTAAGCCTCATTGTGTACAGTAATCTTCAAAACAACAATACCGGGACTGACCATGTCTGTTATCAATTCAACTACAGGAGTTGACCTCTTACTTTACGAGTGGACATTTTATACAATTGTTTAAGTAAAACGAAGAAAACGATGAGTGTTCTACTTAGTAACTACACATTGACATGTTCTAACGCTGATGATGTCATCTATGCGCTAATCAAGGAGAAACACACCCTCGATACACCAGGGTTACACGCACTTACGCTTTC
>NW_018483985.1:0-2746 GCF_002113885.1 Mizuhopecten yessoensis
TTTGAGATGTTTTATACAAGTGGGCCCTGGTGAGGTTTGTATGCATAATTTAGAATATTCATGAATCAGCTTTCTAGGTTGAAAACATCAACGCCCTTTCTGGAAGTTTTCCGGCTAGATATATCTATGTTGATGAATGATTAATAGCACGACGAATGGACAATGGTCTGTGTATTATTCGGAGCATGTGTACTAGTTCATGTCATTTCTCCGTACATAATACATAGACTTCGGTATACATCCAAAGGAAACTGAATTAACAGCTAGATAGTACATATGTACCTTATTACAATATTTTGGTTACTTACCAAGACAGCAAAAGTACCAAGATAGTCATGTATGCGTTATATATAACTAGAATACATTTTGTTTTCCTTGTGTGTTATTGTCCGTCTCTTTCGACTTTGTTGATTACTTTTACTGTTCGTGTTGACTTTGAGAGATTTGGTCCTTGTGGGTTGTTTGTTTGGCCCTTGTGGGTTGTTTTTGACTGTTCGTGTTGCCTGAGAGATTGGGCCCTTATGGGCTGTTGCCTGTTTGTGTTAACTTTGGGAGATTTGGTCCTTGCTGGTCGTCTGTCCTTGGGTTTTCTCTTTTCGTTGACATTAAAAGTCTAGATTGGATTCCTAGGGATTGTTTACCTGTCTTTCTAGTTTACTTGTATTTTACTCCATTTCAAATTGATATGTGAAAAACAATTCAGTACGGTTTTTGTTTCGAGCATGGCGTTAAAATAGAATTAAGCTCAATTCTAAATATAGTGCATGCATTGTTCCTGTACAGTATTTGATTATTGCATAATGAAATGTTGACCAGTCTTGTGTATTGTTCCTGCGTTGTAATATGAGAATCGGTCGGTCGTGACATCCGTCGATCAACTCATGCTGAGGTGTTTCTATTCAGCCGTCCTCTCCGTGATTTGTTACCGACCATCCTTAATCATCCAATAGTATGAATATTTCATAGCATCAATAGGCTCGCCCTCTCTGATGCTTAAAAACAAATTCGACTTTCAGTTTGTTTGTGCGCCATGCAACGGGCACCAGCTACAAAACAGGTATCTTGTTTCAGATTGGTATAATATACTCCTGTTTAGAACTACCGTAGCTTTCTATTGTTCATGCAGTTGCCTTATCATGCACCGATCTATGAATAAATGTTTGGTTATCAAGATATTTGTAATCCGTTAAATGGCCTTTTATCGCACGTTTAAGCTATAAGCAGGGCCAGCTATCTGATATTAACTTATATTATACAGTTATGTGTACGCTCTGATTTATATACATTGCTTAATGACGATTTGATATATATTCTATCACAAATACGATAAACAAGCTAGTTTTATTTATGTGTCTTGCTATACCTTGTCACACTTAAATTGATATTAAAGCAGCGTTTTGTCACAACGAGGTGTCCATGGCAACACATTTATAACAGAATTACATTTCCACTTTGTGATTAGATTATTGATATAAACAACTAAATAAGTACATGCATTGATACCTTTTTGCAAATCCAGGTAAAATTTGTTAGTTATTAACGATCTGTTAAACTGAAATCTCACATCTAGAAACTAAAGTCATAATGACGATAGTAACACTAACATATTTTCATTAACATATTTTCACATGTTAACATGTACTGTAGTAACATATCGGCCTCTCGTGTTTATGGCGTGCACGTCCTTATAACTATTAAGTTGCATAGTCCGGGGTATCTATTGGAGACGTTTCAACCTACGCTGAAACGCCTCCGGTAGATACCCCTGACTATGTATATGTACCGTTATGTTACCACTTAGGAAATGTATGTTAACAATCGTAATGCTACAGTCGTCATGTCTCGTTGTGTATGTCAGTTAGTAACCATTTATGTCGTATTTTCGTTAAATGGCAAGATATGAAACTGACGTAAATTTATTTAAGAATGTTATTTCTAAGATTTTGAACCCCTCACATTCACACATGTGACTTATTGAATTGCATCAATCAAGCATTTTAAACTTATCTTGTTTACGCGATTAGATTAAAAAAAGTCATAAGACAGTACCTAACGAGAATGGGCTAATGGTTTGGGTTCTTCTTATACATTTTGGAACGGTCCGAGTTGCTCAAAGGTTGGTACATGTAAAGCAAAAATATGAATATGAATACAAGAAAATCAAGAACGTTTGATACCATTTCACTGTTACAGATATGTCGACACATGTAAGACTGGAGTGTTTTGAGGATTTGTTTTGCTTTTAAAGTCCTTGCTTTTTACTGGCACCAATTTGAAATTTTCACTATAAACTGGTTAAGCTTACCCAACCTTTGAGTATATGGGATACACACTTTGTTTCGGTTTATGTTTTGAATCGAATTGTACATGTAGCTCTCCTCATTCGTTGATCGATTTATAGAGTCATATGTTCATTTCATGTAGGTTTGATGGCGATATGGAATCATAACCTCGAGTGTTGAACTTGGAGTCAGCACCGAGGGTTACCGAAGGTAGAATCTCCCATACCGAATCAGTAGCTCCAGAGGGAGAGGCTATTCTATCCGGTCATATAGGATATGTGTCCGCATCTATACATCTATATATGTGCCGTGCATTATAAAATAGGGAGAAAATTGGATAATTGTGTATAATTGATTTTGTTGGCCCGTCTTTCATATCAATAAAACGTATTGTTTTATTAATGTAGCCCCCAGTGAGGACACGTGTTAATCACAGTACTAGGCAAGGTCACAGAGTCAGGGTC
>NW_018483986.1:0-2746 GCF_002113885.1 Mizuhopecten yessoensis
TGTTTTACCTGAGGTATATTTCTTTTCTTATAATTAGTTGTCCGCATTAGAATCTATGTACTGTTTTCATCTTGTTGTATTAATGATGTCAAATTTTCTTGTTTAGCTCTTACTCGCTGTGACTCAAATAGAAATTTCAAGACTTATTTTATACTAATGCAGGGCACCTGCATATATTCCAGAACATCCACTGTTTCCCCAAAGAATCGCAAAGAAACCGACTTCGCCTTAATGACTATATGAACACAATCAATTGAGACACGAACGCATCAATTCATCACCTTGTCCCTCGGTTAAACTTTATATCAATCGTTGTATAATTCAATTATGAATTGAACGACAAAATGGAAACAGTTTATTGAAAACTATGATTAATGAGCTACAAATCAAAGATCGAATTTTAGTACATTATATGGCTTTATATGGCATGTATCTAATTTCTACACAAATATTAACTATAATTATCTACAACTAATTATATATAAGTACTTCTTTACTCTTCAACGACGACCAGTCGCACTGAAGCACCTACAGAAAATGCTATCACAAATCGATTAAATATACATTTGACCTACTTTTCCTCGTTAACAGTTAGCATAGTATCGCCTAATACTAGGTTTAAACAGTAAGGTAGTTGCTTGCTATAGACACATACCACATCTTGCGTCTAGTGCAAAATGTCACCTCTCTTTTTATTTTGAATCTTTTGGTCCGTGTGATCTTTCTGTGTTTTAAAACATAAACTATGTTATTTACTGATTTTAACACAATAATTTTGTAAGGTACATGAATAATATATATTATAGGTAGGAAAGAAGGTCAGTTCGCAATGCTAATGAATTCATAAAAAGGCAGTAATTTATGATTCAATAGCATATTCACGAGTCTATTTTAGCCGGCATATTACAATTAAACACTGACAAATAGCATGGTTACTTTACGGTCGAAACATTCATTGGACTACCGAATGTCATTGTAAGCATAAGCAAGCATTTGGTTTTGTTCTGTATACATTCAAGTACCATTTATGCCAATAAAAGCTACAAACACAACAAATAACATGAAAAATCGTCAAAATGCTTCAGTTTACTCTACTACAATAATGCTGAATGTTTTAACATATTCCAGGACACATTATTCATGGGAGCTTCACTTTTTATAGGACGTAAGCAAGTATAAGAATTATCTTAATGGTATAGCTTGTTATATCAGTCAAATCTGCAATGGAAACAATCTTCAAAGCATGCAAAACATCCATCTCAAATAATTAAAAAAAATTCTAAGCATATTGTTTGTTGACATATTTTAAAACTTCTAAGACACAAAAGCGAATATGACACCCCAAAGCGAACTTTTCCAAAATGTAGTAAAAATAGAAATACAATTCAATGTAAATATATTAACATCTCCAATAAAGCAAACACTGGTCTAATGAATTTCAAAACAAGGAAAAGGAAATCTTGGACAACTAATCTTAAGACAATCTGATATTTCCTTTACTCAGAATCCCGACTCACCTTGCGAGGAAGTTGTCGAGCTCCGTGACGGTAACGTTGAAGCCAAATTCTTGTAAGCACCGTCGGAAGTCTATCCGAGATATGTAGTTGTCACTCAGGTAGTCAAAGAGCTGGAAGGCTGTCATCATAGCGTTGTAGGACTCCTCAAACTGTGACAGTAAATAGAACACTTGTACAATGTTGGTAAAGGAAACAACTCGTACAACGATGGTAAATGAAAGTACCTATTCAATGACAGTGAATGAAAACTCGTATACAATGAAAATAAATGAAAGCACTTGTAGAATGAAGATTCATAAAAAACAAATTGTAAAAACACTTGTACAGTGACAATAAATGAAAACACTTGTACAGTGACAAAAAATGAAATCACTTGTACGATGACAATACATGAAATCACTTGTACAATGACAATACATGAAATCACTTGTACAATGACAATACATGAAAGCACTTGTACAATGATAGTGGATAAAACTACTTATTCAATAATAGTTAAGGAAATCTCTCGTACAATGACACTAAAGGATTTTTTTTTTAAATTCATCTATACAGATTATGGTCTTTTACCATCTTTTTTCAACGAATATAAAATATTATAATCGAACGCTTGATCAGCATTAGAAACTTCCGTATGAAGCATCAAACTAAATTAAAGCAGCTAAAATAGAAAATGATAATAATACTAATTTAAAAGAAAAAAGACTAACTTTAATCTTACATTCGTCATGAAAAGACAGGACTTTAAAAACAATAAACCCCCAATAACCTACATTAAATCTAGGTGTTCCGGATATGACGTAAATGTCGTCAATCAACCTACATGTTTTCTTGTATAGTAAACAGGTACGTTCCATTAGAGACTACTTATAATTGAGAAACTACTACGTATTCCATTAAGCATGTAATTAAAAACATTTAATAACCAGTTTTTATGTGCTGAATAGATTAAAATAAACAAAAGTATTGATATTTTAGTAATAAGTAAAACTTACCCTATAATGAAGGCAGTCAACGACATTGTCAAGCTTCACGCTTTTCCTCCGTTTGGGAATTCTGACTTTCGATTGTGGTGTTGATAAAGGGGTTTCTGTGGTCTTCGTCTCCTTGGTTGGTTTGTCCGGCGCACTGTCCACCGGCTTCTCGTCAGTTTGTGTAGTTGTATACAAGTCAGCCTTACGTGATGCCGCCTGCTCTTGAATGTCTGTGGTCATAAACACTTCCACATT
>NW_018483987.1:0-2746 GCF_002113885.1 Mizuhopecten yessoensis
GTAATTAAAGTCCCATCAACGACACAGCTTTCAAAGAGGCTACATGTATATAGTGACAATGCCATGTAAATGTAAATATTGAAGTATATGGTGTTTACACATGTAGCTCGTTCACCGTTTACTGGTTCACATTATCGGGCTGTTCTGTTAAATGTTACCCTAATGTGTGATACCCGGTCATCAGATACTGTACACAACCACTTGTGATGATAACCTATCGATTGCATGGGTACATTTGGTCTCTGTCCAAACGTGCATAGTGTAGCACAACCATTATACAACGACCAAATAACTAATGGCCGCCATTCACTGTGTCATCGCGGATCGGGAGCACACAGACGCTTTGTTGTGATGACGAATGATCGGTACATTACAATCACACAGATTACCGAGATAAGTGCATAATATGTTATATTTATATACTGAAATACATTTATGATAGAAAGATATCATTAAAGCGAGTTGTTTTAGTGATAAAAAGATATTATATCAGCGAGTTTTATTCCCAAGAGAGCAATGTTATAGCGAGGTTGGTACAATGTAAGTGGATTATCAATCAACCTATGCAGGCGAGTGTTTGTAACGTCTCGCATCTCGGCGCTTCACTGGTCCTCTATTATAACAGCCAGGGTGATAGCGCTTTCAAATAAAACAGTTTTATACCGACCAATAACATACCTGTATTTATAACGGTAATGTCAGTTATTACAGAACAATAGAGAAACGTGCAGGGATGGCGTCCATCACGGGTGTCACATATATATATGTGTGTAGAACGTTCAAGAATGTCTATCTTGTTGTTTAAGATGTTAACATTGTTTACGTCGCTACTGGAGAGTTACCAAAATTGAAAGTCTAAATATTCGTTTTCAGTCCAATGTGTTTAACCAAAGTTTGGTAGAGGAATTCATTAAATTCCTAAGCTTGATGTCCGATCCCTCTGAAGTTGTTTGTCGTTCTACAATGAAACTGTGTCGGGTTCTTGAATAAAATCCCTTCGAACGAACACACGCTCTAAGGAAATAACAAAATACGATTTTATGTATATCTTCGTAAGTGGTGTGTGTGATTGGAGAGGGGAAGGAGGGGGAGGAGGGTGGCGGTATAGTCTATCGTTTTGGATCTCTCTAATTAACATCCCCTTAAATAGGACCAAGAACGTTTCCTGTTCTGAAGGACGCTTCATATTGCAAGCAAAGATCGCCTGCAGCCATCATGAAGTGTAAAGAAACAGGCCAATCTTTATATCCAACCCTGCATGCTTTATTAGGCACCGTGTTATACAGTAGCTAGATGTATCAATTACTATCGTGTAGCTTTGCCGATTTGAACACGCTGTAGATATACCGTTGTGTTGCTAACTAATCAATGCTAACACCATACATTGTATGTTAGTGTCTGTAGGGTTTATAGCATTAATACAATTGAAACTTAAGGAAATTATCGAGGTTGTGTACGCTTTTCATTTTGTAGATGAGCATTTTTGTCACCTTTTAAATTCATCACTTGATCGGCTACATTGTATAACATTTTCCTTAAGACATATCGGATAATACATTACTTATCATGTTGTAAAAAAACCTGCGGAGTATTTGTACTGCCGCTGCAATATTACTGTTTTATTTATGAAATTGTATAGCGACAATATTGTTCCCAATATTTTGTTTTAGTAAAGCTATATGTGTTCAGAGTGGAATCAGACGTAAAAGTGGCGCCCTATGGTGCAGTTTACATAAGTATACGTGAAGTTTGGAAAGCTCTGGATGTCGAAAAATCGACCTCACATAACTTCATCGCTTCAAAACCTCCCGTTTCTAGAGAATGTACCAAAAACGCTAGGTACATTGTACATTGTACCATTGGAAAGATAGAAGTTTGCAAATCAGTTTTGGTCCATAAATGGCTATATTGAAAGAAATTCTCAGGTGCCTGTGTTCGAATCTATGTGTGTTGATTGCTGTCCTCGAAGTTTTACAGGAGCTATAGATTCAACACCTATTTCTATATACAGTTTGTGTATGCACCATTAGCTTAGGTGCATCTTTATCACAATTGTGTACCATTAGTGGCATCGATGAGGTGAATAGGTGAAAAAGTATTGTATTTTCTTTTAGATATAACACCTAGATTTGCTTTTCAATATGTCATCTCGGGGTTACCTGTATACATACACTACACTGTAGATATTAAGGTAAAATATAGCAGTGACGAATTCAGAACTGTCTGTCAAAAAACTAATGTGATTTATTAATTAATTCATTCAGTGGAATGGCAAGTACCGCAGAGCGTTGTATCGATCGAAACATCTCCGTCGACTTGTCACGAAACACTTAAATAAAGGGCTTGGCATACAAAACGGTAGCGTACCTTTACAAAACTTTGATCACGTGTCAATTATTAACACTCGAAAAGGGAATTTCTTCAAACATTCATGATAGTTCCAAATGTAGGGAAGTGCTCGTGGCGAAAACCAACATTCGATGCTATAGTTATCAGATGTATGAATTATGACCGTCGTTTTGAGTGATCTTAAGCAAGCAGGTCGACCTCTCACATTACGCTCTGTGTGAACTATTAAAAGCCTCTCTCAATGTGTCCTCAGATTGTTTAATGCATTGTCTATGACACCGATGGGAATCGTTCACTAAATGCGCCGTATACTGTGTCTGATTGCCTGCGGAAAGCATTAGCGGTGTCCTTGTTCTGTTTAAGACTCGGGCTGAGTGATGTGGTTCACTGACGAGAC
>NW_018483988.1:0-2748 GCF_002113885.1 Mizuhopecten yessoensis
CTCTAGCATGCACCGAGTCTTTGTTTTCAGTATAAACCATAATTTGTACATATAGCATTACATTTTCAAGAAAGCAATGCAAATTATGACAATTCAATTACACACTCTAGGTAATGGAAACAAGCTTAAAATCATGGTATTTGTAAGAAATTAAGTTGGTTTGATTTGTAAGTTATATTTTAGGTCTTTTAAGGACGTACTTCCGTATTTATGGTATGTGCATGTGACGGAGGCAGTGTGTTTCTGAATTTGCCTCTGCGAGAGAAGTCCGGTACATATTTTGCTATACTTTCAGAAATTCGATACACCCAAAACTTAGAGGATATGCATCTTTGTATTGAAAAATGTCTCGCTCTCAGTGCTCAGTGTTTCAATACGTACGAAATGTTAGTATTGGTTTTATGAACTAGACAATGATGTTTTTCAATGTTAAAAAGTTGTTTGTTCTCATATAACAACATTGCTTAAAATCATATTTTGGGCTTTAGTCAGATACAATGATGGAACTATTACTATATTTAACATTTTTCTCTCATTGAAATGAAATCTTTTTGATATATAGTAAAAAACATATTCTTAAATGCACAAGAGCAGGGTTTTAACAAAGAAGCGTAACTGTTAACATTTTTGCTGGATTCATACAATATATAATTGCTCATAGTAGGGTAATTCTAACATTTCGTTAGGATCGATAGGAAAATTAACCAGGAAGCAGATATACCATAGCGGATACCATTTCAATTTAATGTATAATCATTGAAGTTGACATGACAAATATATTTTTTAGATATTTTTTATTGTTGCTGTTTCCATGCAACAGTCATAACAATCATTTCAATGCAGCTTTGTTATATTTTAAATATTTTTTCCCGTACAAATCATTACAATTGATTCAGCTTTCTTATCTTTCTCTTTAATGAGCTCTAGTGTTTGAAGGTCATTGTTTTTTTAATCACAGCTATGTGTTATTTTGTGAAAGTTTGACAAAGAAGAAATTTCACAAAATCATTGTTTTGTTATATTTACAGATCAATCGTATCATTATCAAACAACGGAACAACTATGACAACGTTTACTCAGGAACAATACAACTTCGCACATCTAGTGATGTACGTTGGCAAGAATGGCCCAAGAGTGCTGAAGAAATATTTAGTTGACAACCTATTTAGATATCAGCTGCTAAAAAACGAAGTACATCTCCTGGAAAACCTGGATCCAAGCAAGTTTTCATTGATTTTCCCCAAAAATGAACCTGTTTCGTCTCTTGACAAGTTGGATGACGCAGTAGTGCTCGATGTTTCTAAGTTGGTATTCAACACTGAGGACATAAATGACACACAAGCGTTACGTCGTTGTTTATACGCAGAATTAGAAAAACCAATCTTTTGCACATTCATGCAAAACAACGAAGCAAAATTTCGGAAGAAAAACAAACGGTGCAAGTTATTGAGTAGGAAACAAATGGATATACTCTTTCCACCTGGTGACAGTATCAATATTGACAAACTAGATATAACAGCTGTTTGCTTCATACTTTTTGAGGGATTTAACTTCATGAAACCAACAACAGATCTGGACAAATTCCCCGAGGATAGTGATATATCTCCCGGAAGCGATATTCTACGAATAAAACTATGTAGAAACAGGTTGGCTCACAATCCAGATGATGAAATAGGTGAGGGGGACTTTGATACGTTGTGGGAGTATATGACGACAGCGTTTGGACTTATCGACAAGAAGGTGACCAGCTAAAATTTCTCAGACCTCATATGGACATCATGGATCGACTGCAGTCAATATTAGAGAAATGGCACAAAGAGGATCGAGAGGAACGTTCAGACCATTTGGAAAATATTACGGAAAAGGTCGCTTGCTTTAAAGAACAAACTGAAAATGTTATAAGAGATTCCACAAAATGCATAATATCAGCAGTGAAAAAATATGCAAAACACAAACCTCATAAAGGTAATTTTATATTCAATACTTAACTCAAATAAACTACAGCGAAACCCCACTTACTCGAACTTGCATTTCCCATATACCCCATATTACTCGAATAGTTCGCTTTTTCCTGACACTGTGAAATCTGTGTAATCTTTGAAAATCATTATTGCAACACACTCTGATTTGCGTTATTACCTTCATGTTTATCGTCGACACAATATTCATGACATTTTTATTAACGTCAATATTTTTCAGCACTTTTCCCATGGCATCAAGTGTGTATAAAAGACATGAAGAAGTTCAAAGAAGTATGTGAAAGAGAATGCATTGAGTACAAGTTTCCCGACGATTACAGCACTGACAACTCTTGCAGTTCTCCCAGCGATACAAGTCCATGTAACAGCTGTTGTGATAATGTAAGTTAACAAATGTTTTACAAAATGCATTTTTCTTGGTGAGGGACTAGTCAAAATTATGTTGTTATTGATGCTAATGATATTAAATGAGATAAAGAAATTATCAGGAAATGCCATATCTACTTTATTGCAAACAGTATGTCAAATGTACAAATTTTGCATAAGAAAAAAATCGCAATATTTTCATATATCTTTTCCTCAAATTAAAACTTTTTAAGTCGAAGAATCCGATAATATCTAGATGACCAAAGAACATTTTTTTGATTATACTCATTGCATTGTATTCAATTGGTCTGGTTATTACTTTTGCTACCGTGGTGCTTTATTTGAGAATGTGACACAACTTTTAAGGGGAAGCAGGGTAGTGGTCACGTGATTTTGAAAAATC
>NW_018483989.1:0-2748 GCF_002113885.1 Mizuhopecten yessoensis
ACAACGCGACTATTGCAAGATTCCGTTCAATATCCTCTGCTAGGGAGACATTAAAGAGACAAGAATCAATGAAATACCTCCACATTACAACACTTTCGAAAGCTTTTTTTATGAATTCAATTCCATTCATTTTACTAACTTCAGGCCTTGCGGCTCATCAGTACATAATATCCTTAACACATTACATAATAAACGACAGCACGACAAACAGTGCAAAGTGGAGAATGGAGTACATATACGTATATGTAATTAAATTCTCAACTTATTTGCTTCCAAATATATATTTACCAAGTTTACATAGCTCCTCGGTTCTTGCGCTAACACATAATACTTGTGTAAATTTAAACACAGATGTTTTTTTCCGATAATATTTGTTTATATATTGACTTCTTTAATTTGGATAGGTATTACATATAAGAACATCTTCAACCTCTTCGACCGAATTACACGAGGTACAACATCTCAGCGATCGAACAACTTTTCGATATTTATCTGTCTCAAGTGCTTGGGAAAGCGCAGACGGACGTAATTTTGTTAGATTAATTCTGGATTTTTGGATATATATATTGTTAGTTAATACTGTATTGAGAAGTTGTCTACAATAAGCTGATATACACTTATATGAAGCTTCTAACAGACCTCTTTAACATTTTTGTCCCCGGTCAAAAATTCTTTGACAAATTAGAGGTAAAGTTAATTTATCGTGACCCCTTGTCATATCGCTATTGTAATCTGCCGCGACTTAAAGCAACCAACAAATAGAAAACAGAAAATGATTACAAATGTATGAAAAACGACATTCATCAATCGTACAATACTTACCATATCTGACAGAGGTTGTCATGCTGACGATCAGTGCTTACATTATAAATAAAACACAGTATCAGCTGTAGTCTTACCACAAATACATACATTTCTATAGACTATCGTCTGTCCCTACTACAATATAGTATCTGCAAGTCGTTCTAATATATCTAGCACAGCCTCTTATGTGTCTAAGTATTGATGTCGTTACGGTAAATATCCCAAAAAACAGCTCTTCTAAAATAGAGAACATAACAGGATGTTTATCAACAATATGATGTCATGCATGACCAAAATAGGTACATGTCGTAGGAAAACTTTGAATGTGTCAAAAAGAATACGGAATTCATAAAAAATGTAGGAAATAGAGTAAATACCCTAAGTATAACTATATAAATAGTGCAACTAGTCCATTTGAGTTTCTTTAGTGTCCCGTAGGCAGATTATTCATAAGAATAATAGGAATCGTGTAGAAGAGAATACAATGTACCCCACTGGTCGCCTCGTCCTGCAAGGGAATCTAATTATAAATAATTGATCAAGATCAATGTGCTCTTGAGATTGTGAAGTTTGTTCTCAAAACTGATAAAATCTGGAAGACACATCAAAATCCTCTAAATTTATTTGTATGAGAAATATGGTTTTAGGTAATTCTTGGGTTTACACATTGTGGACACTTACCTCGACCCAACATCAGGTATCCCTCCTATTAACAGCCCTAACTTCCATACACATAAGTAAAAGAGTTTATTACGCTCCTGTGTACCATTTGTTGCAAACAATACTTTTATAACCGTAAATTTTCACGAGTATTTAACTTAGAAATATTTTTATAACGACTTAATTTGTGAGGACTCGGATTTAAGAAAGTTCGCTATATATTCGTTGCACTATTGTAGTATATATCTAAACACGAAAGGCTTGGACTCGCGATCGTTTTTCTTTGTAAATTTACGCAAAAATAAGTCTGTTCGAATAATATATAATTTGCAGTAAGTAACGGTATTAAAGATACTCTCTAAATATACTTGCTAAATACACTGAAACAGGAAGGGAAGAATTGGGAAAGTTAATGAATGAACGGATGTACTATGGCAGTGTTGGCAGGCACGTGAGAGCACTGAGTCAGCTTATGTACCTATCATCACTATCATTCAATTTGAAAAGGAAGTGCTTATAGATCGAATAATGTTATAGGAAATGACAAAATATTCCAGAAATAGATCGACAACATGACTCTATACATTAAATCGTCAATAAATAAAATTGGATTGGAAAGTAATCAAACATGTCTGCTTGAAAGTTCCCTATACCAGAGCACAGGGACCTGCTAATTTGTTACACATTTTAGGGGTTTATATCAATTTTCGGTAAAAATGCAACACTATAGCTTTAACAAATTCGCAGGTCCCTGTGTACCAGGGCAGAACTATTACTGAGTAACAATGGTGTGCAAGATGCTAATCAGAGCTATAGTGCAATACAGAGTGGACAAGCTTTTGATATTTGCAAAATTTTACTGTTTCCTTAATTATTCCCATTCCTATTAGTTCCAGGTCTGCTTGACTTAATTACAATTACAGATGTCCGGAATTATTACATCGGAGTTTTCCATTACTAAGCAGCACGATCACCAGGTGCGTTGTCCTCTAAAGTTTTAACAGTGTTAATCAGAAAATGGCTGTCACATTTTCGCTTTATAAAAGTTACACCAAACAAATGTTAGATAACTATGAATACATAAATCTATTACGTCCAGCCAGGACTAATGGGCCACCAGTGCTGCGTAGTGGTTCTTATAGCAGCTAGGCTGGTCGACTATCATGCCTGCTTATTGGTATTGCAGCCTGGGACTGATACACTTCCACTGCTTATGATTCCTACTGTATCGTCCAGGGCTCGTGGACTCTCGCTGTTGCTGATTGAAATTGCAGTCATAGGGTA
>NW_018483990.1:0-2751 GCF_002113885.1 Mizuhopecten yessoensis
AAATACCAGGTGAGCTATTAAGGCCCCTGGGCCTCTTGTTCTTAATAAAGACACTAGATACCTTAGCGGCCATTACAAACTTGAAAGCTTTGGTATTTTTATTTCTGATGTGCTCTAGGATTGTAGATTTAATTTTGAGGAAAATCCAAACCTGGGTGTGGGGAAGACGCAGAAAGAGTGATGTGTTTCGTTAGAAATCAAATATCTTTTTATTACTACAGGTCCAGTTACAAGTTCAATCCGCAGAGAACAAGTATAAATCTTTATTGGATTGTGTGTCCACAGTGAGGAAACAGAAACTTGTGAGTATCATTAGGGAGGACTTGTTTTAAATGACAAGGTACTTAGTACTCCTCAACAGTTTGTACAGTATGACCTCAGACCTGTCTCAACTGAACTTTGTTTAAATCCTAAAAACAGTGAACTTAAATGACTTTCAATTTTGTCTTGTTCATTAATATGAAATGCAATTCTACAGTGTAAATGAGTAAAACAGATTATTTTTTTGACAGACTCTAACAATTAAAGATCCTTGAAAATTGAATGCTTATAATATTAAATAGTACAACTCAATTGTGTCTTCGTAGCTATTATAGAGCTCATTATAGTTTTGAAAATATAGATATTTATGTCAAATATCTCCATAAACTTAGGGGATAACCCTACTGTATTTTGAAATTTGTGGCAGTATATCGCGATTATACTCTGCGTCACCAGTAAAACTCAATTTTCAAAATACAGTACGGGTGTTCCCATTCTAATTCAAATAAGCCAAAACCATTGGTGACATCAGGAATATTCAAAGTGAGGTGGCATCACATTGGCCTTTCGCAGTCATGCTATTGTTCATGACATCATGAATAATCTATTTCATGACGTGTCAGGGTCAATTGGAGTCATTGACGTCATTAACAATCACCATTCGGGCTTCATATGCAAATTAGAAATTTGCAGACAGTATCTCTTGGTTATATGATCACTAATTATTTTGAATGACCAATCAAATGTTATGTTACATCTCAAATGAATTAGAATAGCATATATATGAGCCTTCCATGGAGAAATGTGAAAACAGGTGTAGGCTCATTCCTGGGCATGGGCTTATATCTGTTAAACTGCTTCTGTCCTTTTTCTGGTTCAAACCTCACATATTTTCACCGTAATTTACTGACTTCCTTTAAAAAATGAGTCTGTTATGACTAATTTTGTTAGGTTCTGCTATCATTCTATCGAAAATTAATCAACTGGGATGCTTATTTGGTCAAATACAGTATATTTGATACCTTGACAACTGTTCATGTTATTATTTGAAATGTACAGTGCATTAATTTCCCATAGATACTTGTATATGAAATTAAGCTAGACACAGGCCTTGCTTTATGAGGGATCCTGGATTTCAGGTCTGGGAGCTTCTCAGATCAGCTAGAAAACATGGCTCAGTAGTTCAAAGCTTGATAAAAAATTGCACTGAATTAAACCAGCATGTATATTGTAAAGGGATCAGAAGGTTATATAAGCTATTGTTTATAGACAAGAGAAAAAAAACCCACTAATTTATAGGTTTTTGGAAATATCTCTCAAACGAGGCATTTAAATATTTGCATTAAGCCAGGTGCATAGCTACATTAATGCAGGTACGCAGGTGTATCTACCAAATTTCAAGAAGAAAAAAGAAAAGTCTGCTCTTTGCATACTGAATGTGATTCCATAAATCATGTATGTCGGTATAAAATAACATCTTATTTTTATACTTACTTTATTTTTTCCTCCTGGGCTACAGCTACACCCTGTAAGCACTGGTTTAGCTAATCCAGTTTTGAACAACCTGACCTAGGATGTTTAGGACTGAGCTATGAGAAATGCAAATTGTGTGAGGTTTAATTTACAACATATCTTTGAACAATGTATTTGTACATGCTCCAAGGAATGCAAACACAATGTAAATTATTAGGTTTATGAATTTATGTATTTTTACAATTGTCACAGTCGACAGGGTTTTTTCGTGGACTTTCCTGGCCCATGCTTTCTGCTGGAGTCATCAACTCGGTGTACTTTGGAGTGTACGGATACACATTGAAGGCGCTTGGTGGAAGCAAGGAAGAAAATAATGCACCACACTACCTCAAGATACTGTTTGCAGGCTGTTTAGGGGGCGTGGTCCAGTTGATTCCAGCATGCCCAGCAGAGGTCATTAAGGTGGTTTTACAGTCACAAATACCACATGGCAACGTCCAAGGAGGTCAGTACACACAATACTTTATTTTATGTGATAGGTGCAGTTGTACTGCTTTTCTTGAATATGAAATACAATGTATAAGTATATGTATCAGTACGTAAATTGTGATTGTCACTTGACAACGCAGAACATGTCTGCTGCACCTCGGTAGCCATGTTTATCAGACAGTCTTTTAGCACCTTTTTGTGTTGCTACTTTGAATCTTGATGTAAAATAACTTTTAAAAAAAATAGAAAATAAAATAAAAATAGGTTAATGCTGGATATTAAATCTTCTGGACAAGTTCAAAGAAATTTTTCACTTTCCCTTACAGCCAAGTTTTACAAAGGTCCGTTGGAGGGTGCTGCAGACATCCTGAGACTACATGGCTTAAGAGGAATGTACCGAGGTCTGCCCACACAATGTTTCAGGGACATTCCTGCCAATGGGATCTACTTCCTGGTGTTTGAGTTTCTCACATTCAACGGATCTAGCAAACTACCTTTTATACCATCTGCTGTACAAAATTTCTTTGC
>NW_018483991.1:0-2751 GCF_002113885.1 Mizuhopecten yessoensis
GTTTGTTGACGCTATGGGATATAATTGCTCTTGTTTGTTGACGCTGTCGTTCATGTATTTTGGTTCCCTATTTAAGCTAAATATATGCATGAAAAAAATATATATCCGAATGCATTACTTACGGGTATGTATTAAGCCGAAGAAATATTTCAGTTTCGACAAAGTTCCGTTTTCGTTTTGTAATGTAGAGCATTAAGAATGTCCCTGAGCTTACCTATTTCGTCTTTTCTTCACATAACAATAAATATACACGCATGCACAACACGAGCCAGTCTTGGAGACCAAAGATAAAAACAGAAAATGCTTCTTCAATGAATTTACGTATAATGCCATCATCATTTGCCAATGCTTTCAAAACACAGTTAAAGGTTATCTCTGCAGCGTTTCTCTTGGGAAATATTGGAACCTTCAAATCCAATTAAGGTGTTGTTTTCTTTTTGTTTCTTCAAAAATCAGTGTGTAGCCATGGATGCCAGCGTGGCTAATTTTTCATGGAACGACAATTGCTTGGTTAGTTTCAAGATCAGGTGTGAAGGCTGGCATATGGTGGTGTTTTTAATGATAACACGGCATTTTTACAAGGTTACACTGTTAGTTCCTAAGTCACCAACACACAAATGATAAAACGACACCCATTCACAAACTTAAAAATCAAACAATAAAACCAAAATGTTATTCGAAGATAAGCGTTGTAGTTATCGAACGTGCCTCATGTCGATGGGAATGGGAGTCGCTGTGTTTATCACGATGAACGGTACGGATTCATCTTGTTCGTATAATATGGGTGATTTTATGTAGAAGTTACATGCATGCAATACAAAAATGCACAAATGACAGGACGTTGGGAAAAAAATGAAAAAAAAATCTGCAAAACACGATCTATGCCACTTTGCAGATTACCAATAAAATTGTTAATGTTTCCTTAAAAAACATTTCCATATTTGACATTACAACATCAGCGGATTCGATAAGGTATTAGTGTCTTCAATGACAATATATTTTATCTCAGATTCTATTGAAATTTTGACAGGTTAATTAATACTGTTTGATCGTCTGATATTATGTCAGGCACACTACAACACAGAACCTGGCACGACGGCTGACGAAAACGAGGCTTCACCGGATGTGCCGTAAATCCAAAAAAAATCAGACTAATTGACGTATCTATTCAGATGCGACGAAGGTTTGAACGGATGCCACACAATTGGCAATTTTAGTAATCTCTTCCCAAGTAACGTCAGTAAATGATGACTTGGTATTGGTAACCAACAGAGCAATCCGGAGAAATAGTCCGCGTCTTTTCATTGCGTCCTACCGACTAGTTTGGAAACTAAACTTCCGGTGTCTGTTCTGGTTGACCAGGATCTTTACAAGGATTCTATTAAAATGACGGAAAATGGGAGTTGTAATGGGAAAAAAGATTTATATTTTCCAATCAGACTAGATCCAACTTCCGTATAGACAAATAATGTGACGTGACGTGAGGTAGGACTAAATATAATCAGAAGCGACTCTACCCGTACTTCACCGAGCTGGCACTGCTAACATGTTGCACTGACATTAACTCATCGAAATTACTGCATCAAGAATTGATATATTTTTCGGTAACATTTCCTAAGAAATGAGCCAAATATTTATAAGAGTCGTCTTTTTGTCCATCGTTTTGCAAAACAAAAAAGAATATATTTTTCGTCATGATACATGCATATTGAGCATGTCCAATGCCGGATGAGGAATTATATCGCAGATTTTAGAGTCAAGAGCAACACGTATCTTAGATATAGTACACGTATACACTTTTCTTAGCAAAAAGGCCAAAATCATGGTTAATTTGGAGGGAAATAACAGGTCAAGTGGAAGTTGGACGATTTCATTATGGTGTATTATACAGTAGGTCTAGAAAAGGGAAGACTAGAAACAAGCAAACTACAAGAAAACTAAACCAAGTATTGCAATGGCTTATGTAGATCGATGTTGGGTTCTCAATGCAAAGGATAGATAAGAAAACACAACATTCTGCCGGGATTCCAATGTTGATTGTCTAAACGCCTGATCAATTTAAGCAGTGACAACATATTTTCCATTGGGACTCCAGGGGATAAATGGCTAACACCGTTACATAAAATGATTCAACTATCTATGCAAAGAATCTACAAATAACAAAAAGTGCCAGTAAGGAAATAGGACAGGTTCTTTAGCTGCAAACGTGTCATAAGTCATACTTGTATAAAACACTCAATATGTTCCAAATATGTTTCATTTCCTGCAAGAGTGATGATTTTAGTTTCTACTGATGTTGTATTTTCTCCTTTATACCTACTCTTTGTTTTCGCACACCTGATTAGTTCGTGGTATATGCACTGTATATTTGGAAATAATTGCGGGGGACTAAATTTCGCTATATTTGCACAAAAGATTGCGCGAATTAAAAAAAACAGCGATTAGTATTACCATGAACTATAGTTTCCGTTCTGTTTACCTGTTTAATACAAAAAAATGAAGATAAAACAACAATTCAATATCGCTTTTTATTTACTTTTACAAAACATTTGTAAAATAGATCCAACCAACCAAATACAAAGATACCCCCGTGAGCTTGAAATTTACACCTGGCCATGTTGCACAAATTTGATCCGTGCAAACTAGTACACCTGTACTGATCGTGACGACCGCGAAATAAACGCCCCGCGAAAATAAACAAGAAATAGTAATAAAATAATAAAATAGTATTTATTCGAGGTTTTTATATAC
>NW_018483992.1:0-2751 GCF_002113885.1 Mizuhopecten yessoensis
AAATAAAACTTTCACTCTATCACTCTGTATTATAATTAATACAGATTTCATGAATGCAATTAATGAAAGCAGGAGTATATGTTTCGAAACACAACAGTCAGTATACACATGATGTATGGTACTAAACGGGGAAAGCCGGGTCAAACATTCACCCTTCACCGGTGCAACACATATTTGGCCAGCGTTAAGTTCACCCTTCACCGGTGCAATACATATTCGGCCAGCATTAAGTTCACCCTTCACATGTAGATACAATACAAAGTATGTGTACTAATATTTGCTCTGATGATAAATTTGCCTAATTCATTGTAGAGGGCGAAAAAGGTGAAAGTTAGACTGCTGCAATAATTTCCTGGTGAACAGTAGTATCTTGAACATGCATACCCGTATATAGCCGTCCTTTGAACAAGTGGCAAACATCTTGCCGTGATGAGAGAAGCTGACGTGGAGGACCTGATCACTGTGCTGTCTGATGACCTCACTCTCAATGACGGGTGTGCGGTAGTATAAACGTTTGTACTCCTGTAGCCAGGATGTTCTGCCGGGTGCAATGGGGACAGATCTGTCAATCTGCCAGTGACGGTAAAACATGGACCTCCACAAGTACTCGTCATTGCTTACTCTATACCAACACCTGAAAAAAGATTCAGTGAGCATATCACATAGTTGAAATTCATGACATAACATACAATCTGTATGGAATATTCAAATTAAAAGAATTTTTCAATGTTTGTTTAATTTGTTTAGAGTTTAGCATACTAATGCAACAGCTAAGGTTATATGAAGACATTTTCCACCGATGATGGGGCCACTTTAAAGAGCTTCACATGGATACAGTGGAATAATATTCTACTACACTAACATAGTTGTCACTTAAATACGATGTATACAAGAGTCCCAAGGGGCCTGTCTTGCCCACTTGTTATTGTAAAAGTGTTATAGAGAAAATAAGTTTAATTATTGACAGAACATATCATGTTATAGTTCTTCAAAAAATTGTGCTTGCTTGTACCTTGTTGTTGCAGGTGTTGTTCCAGAGTGGGAGAAAAAAGTTAAATAACTTGTGTGTTTCCTTTAATATACAGAAACCATTAATTGATATTCTGCTCATGCACAGAATAATCCATTTTCATGACCTTCCTTCCTTTCACATGTTATTTATGGTTACATGATTCAGTCACATGTACAATATGACATATCATGTTACCATACCAGCATCCTATCAACACACACTCCTAAAAAGCAAACCTGTCAGTTGACATCTACCGCGTACATAAGGCATTTGACCTTTCATCTACATACCTGCATGTGATTGAAGCCTGAAGGACAGAGGAGGCTGGTAAGTATGAGAAGATGTGTAGTAGTATGTTATCTGGTAAACACTGCCACTCGGAATATTCTGAAGGACAGTGAAGGAGAGAAGGTGCTGTGGTCTCCATGGTAACAACAATTATGTCTCCATCTTCTTAATTAGTGCACATTGTAGTATACCTGTAATAAAATATCAAACAAATATAAACGAGGACATACATGTAGTAGCTGTCAATATTATTATATCCATCCACTTTATCCAGATGCAAATAACAAAAAAACCCACACACAATTAAACATCTGTTAATTATCTTGCAGCAGAGAAGAAAAATATAATTTTGAAAAACGATACGCAGATATAACAAATGATAAAAACTTCTTACTACATTTCGCATAAAAAATAATACTCCAGCATATCTAGCAACATATTCAGTATACCGGTAACTGAACTACAACTATTTTGATAGGGATATTTATAACGCTTCCTAGGTAATATACATGTACATATGTATAGATATATATATATATGGTAAAGTGAAAAGAATGTGGTAGTTAAAACTTATATATAAAAGAGCCTGAATCACACATCTGACTTTTATTTGTTCTTTCTACACTGTATGTTTTTGGTCCCTTTATTTATTTTACTATGTGACCTTGAAAGGCGGTCACACTACTGGCAAAATATGAGACTACTCTCTTTCCTGTTACACAAACTTAAACTGTCAAAATTCAAGATGGGGGTCTGGTGGCCATTAAGTCTCAAAATAAATCATGCATGCACAATGATGGACTATTGGTAACCTACAAGAGAAATTTCAGAAAGATCTCTCAGTTACTTTCTGAGAGGTTGCACCAACAAACTTTACTCCTCAAAATTCAAGATTGCCACCTGTTGGCCATCTTGGTTTACTAATCAGCCCTAAAATTTGATATGCATATTTAAGGAATATGGGGAACCTTCATGTGAAATTTGAGAATGATACCCACAAGTGCTTTCCGAGAAATAAAATAGCACTATCAAACTTTAACTCTCAATATTCAAGATGGCCACCTGTTGGTGATGTTATTTCATACATGGATAATTGGTTCAAGTTCTTTTGTTAGATAATTACCAAATAAACTTCATGCAAAAGAAAGAAAAACAATGGACCATCTAAACACCTTAACCACTGATGATGGGATTGACCTTTTTTTTTTCTTCAGCTTTACGACAATCGTATAAGTACTTGTATCTTTAATTTCATAAATACACAAAGTCAGGCTTCTAATGTACTGCTTTAAATTCTGCACAAGACACAAGGTTTATTCATTGTCTTTTTTACGACTTAAGAATTAACTAATGAAATTTCGATGACCATAATGACCAGCCATCAGAAGTTTTTGGGACTTTTTCTCCCATGACGATCATATCTTATTTTTGAAAACCATATGTTAATTTCT
>NW_018483993.1:0-2751 GCF_002113885.1 Mizuhopecten yessoensis
GGTGGGTGGGTGGGGGGATAGTTAACATGTATCGCACCACCACCAGAAACACAATACAACCACTGTAGTATGGTTGTAAAGAAATACATGTTCATATATTACAAAGCATATTTGCACTTTATTGAGAAGAACTATTTAGCTCACTCAATCATACAACCAAGGTCACAACCAAAAGACAATTGTTTGTTTTACATCTATTAAGATTGTCCTCACAAAGAAATAACTAGAGAAGCGGTGAGGGAGCTCACAAAGACATACCCCTGCTTGTGCTTACAAGGTTTCTGGAGCAGAATTAAAAAATTGAAGGGCCACAACTGCCGGAAAAATAGTCATATCGCACATTCTTTTCTGCATGCACATCTTCATATGATGTACTTTCACTGTGTCAAGTTACAGAAAATTCCAACAAACTGTTAAAGAGGAGTTGCGCTTACAAGGTTTCCAGAGCAGAGAACATTTCAAGGGCCATAACTCCAGGAAAAATAGTCAAATTGCAAATTCCATTTTTTCATGCACATCTACATACAATGTAGTTTCACTGTGTCAAGTTACACAAAAATCCAACTCACAGTTAAGGAGTTGTACTTAAAAGGATCATGGATGGACAGACAGACGGACGGACGTACAGACAGATGGCTGGACACTGTGATTACTACATGCAGGGGGTATAAATACACTCAAATTGCCACATGTATTATCAACCATACATGTATTCTCAATCAAATCCAAGTAGAAGTACTTACGTGGAAATGTCATGCACAATGACTTGCTCATCATTTCCTATAAAAGAGAACAAGAAAGTAAAAAACCATTGAAATTAATATTTTCATCTATTACACTATAGTTATAACCTCTAAATACTGAACTCTTAAAGCGATGATTAATCTTACCACCAAAATCCATGAAAACTATAAAGATATATGATCCACAATTTTTCAACAAGGGCATTTCAAATGAAATTTCTCTGCCTTTTTACAAAAATAAAGTGTAAATAGCCATACTTGAAATGTTTTTGATACATTCTTGTAACAAACTCTATCACAATACTGGAATGTAACTTGTAAATATGTCAGGAGAGTTGGAATTATTTTTCGAATGTGTAAAACAGGAAAGCAAACTATATTTCAATTTAGTTTCTTGTCAACCGTTTACAATAATTTAAAAACATTGCCTTTCTTTGTCCATGTTTAAAATTATGTCATAAAGTTCAAATGTGCTGGAGAGATAAGAAAGGGCCATAACCATCATTATTTAATGCATCCCACTTTTACAATATGTACATGTTATATACTGTCATCTCACAGTGCCAGAAGACATAGTCAAAAACTGGGACAAGGAGATGTCAATTGGCAGATGAACAGACAGACAGCTGATAACATAATATACTTTGCTTTAGGTGGGTGTTATAAAAGCTGAATTCAGGCCATAGTCAGTGAGACAAACAGATAGGTACAGAAGGCAGCAGTTGTATGATATAAACATGTGGTCTCGAGTCATTAGATCCTTATATGACATTAACGTAGGCTAGTCTTACCTCCAGAAAATATCTTTCTGTTCTCATTGTCGAAGGCGAGGCAGAATATGTTACTATTGTGTTCGCCCTTCATGAACGCTGGTTTGCCAATGTTAGCCAAAGCTTTCTGGACATTCCACAGCAAAACTCGACGGTCATCACCACCTGAAATCAGGTCAGGAAAGGTTTCAGGTTAGACAAAATTATAACAATATACAATATTTGAATAACGCCCTGTATGATTTGCAAAATTACTCTACAAAACGAAATCCATGTCACAAAGGAATGGTTTTCTGCTATCAATGCTAGATATACTTTATGAAGCAGTAGCTAATTAACACTACCTATAGTGCGGGAAGTCAAGGGTTTGAATTTGTGTCTTGCCAATGAATTTTCCAGTCTTTTTAGTTTTTACACAAGGCTAGATTGCATTTTCTATACATACTTTTACTTTATTTTCTGTGCATTTCTGGCTCAAACAAAAATGACTTTGATGGCGTCACATTCACCTATTTAAATCTCCCAATCTGGCTTTATCTTCGTAAGACATACATTACTTATAATCAATTTACGACTAGCAGAATGAATTCTATTATGCAAAATACGTATACTGTGACATAGGACAGATATACTTAGGAAGCCTCGTACCATGAATCAATGGTTCTAGCTAGTGGAGTCTATTCAGGTGCCCACAACTTTAATTTTTCACTATTTTTGGAAAAGGGCCTGTACAAGAAAATTGAGAAAATTATGTCTGAAGTGGGAATTTTTGGAATTATACGGAAAGACTTTTTTTCAAAGTTTCATCATGAAAACTATATCATTTTTTATATGACGTTTGACATGGCATTTCCATCCAAACATCAGCTGAAAATTGATAAAAAAAATATACTGTGTATTGGGCATTTTTGAAGAGCTTTTCAGAAAAATTCTTTCCTAATTTACTTTTAGAATTGAGCCAATTTTGACCCCTAAATGGACAATAAAAAAATTGAGATACATGAATAGTATTGCCAGCTAGTTTTGATGCTTTAAAATTCCTTTTGACCCTTAATTCTTCAAATGTCTGATCTACTTTTGAAACTGGGCCAATTTTGATCCCTGAATTGCTCGTAAAAAAATTGAAACGTATAGAATTGCCAGTTGGTTCTGAAGCTTTAAAATTCCTATGGACCCATAATTCTTCAAATGCGTGCATAAATTCTTTATTCCAACAATATTATATATATATATATATA
>NW_018483994.1:0-2751 GCF_002113885.1 Mizuhopecten yessoensis
TGCCATGATTGCTTAAATAACCAGGTGAGCGATACAGGCCCCCTGAGCCTCTTGCTTATGTATATTTTCTGTCTTTTTAGTGTCTCATAAGTCGATTAACTGTGGCTGGATACTGATCTAGTTTTGTGTACATTTTACCTGTTTTATATGTAGACCAATATGTGACACTTTCATAAAATTGAATTAAATTTTAAAAAAATGTGTTGTTGGTGCCCCTTTGTTGTCCTACAATTACTTTGACTATCTGACAGCTACATTGTAGTCTAAAAGTTGTTTCGAGTGCAGTTGAGTCATGCTTCTCTTTCGGGGAAAAAAATAAAATCCCGTAAAATTCGTATATCGATGTTTTATACCCGTAAACAGTTCAGTATAATGCTTAATGTTACAACTGAGCTAAAACGCTGCAAAGTTTAACTTGCAAATTAAGTTTAAAATATGTTATTCAAAAAGAGCGTGTTGATTGTTTTCGTGGCTTGGTGGGAACAGGAAGTAATCCTATGACGTCACAGATAACGTGACCTTGTACCACTTGGCATAAACATGATTCGACCATTGTAATAAATATATCTGATGTAACCAGCTTTACAAGATAAAAATGAAATGCATATATGTAGATTTTATATTGTATAATGTATCGTAAGTCAGAATCGGCCGGTTGTGTTAATATTACCTTGTGTAAATGCTTTATTTTATCTATGTATTTTAAAACATGTGAGACTTTGATAAACTATTTAACTATACGTACCACTAGGCTGATATAGAGAAGGCGTTATCTTGACTGTCCTCTGGATGCCAAGAATGACGGAGTCTCGATAACTACATGTACGCCTAATATTGAATCATACGAGTTTTGAATATAAAATAATGAAACATCGAGACCAAAATCCATTCAGCTCACCAGTATAGATAATCGGTAAAAAACATTAAAATCAATTACATAACATAACATCGTTACATCGTGAAGCTACATATATATGTCTGATGGTGACTGATCTTCGGAGTCCCATGATTATTGAAACCAGCATTACACCGACGATGTCACAATGTAAATGTTGCCACAAGCACTATTAACCAAATACCTTCAAATTCATTTAGGAAATGAAAAGTTTATTTTTCAAAACATTCACATATGCCGATATGAATGCATTTTTTTTTAAACTTTCATCTGTGTTGCACAAATCCCTTTGGTGCTGTATGTTAATTATGCATGAATAGGATTTGCTTTCATACTGGCATGAATACTAAAAAGAAACAAAACAAAAACCCGTTCAATAGATAGTTTTCATTTAGCAAAAACCCAAGTTTTCCCTAAATCTTGGCGGCATTGCAGTTTCTCTATCGGCAGGACAAACTCACATTCTGGAAAGCCTGGCGTCATCTGAATGTTTGCCTCTTCCTATTTTACTTAGTCTAACGTTATGTAAGACGGAGGAAGAATCGAAATGGTACCGCTCGAATAGAGTCCATTGCCAATGAATACAGTGTCTTCTGATAGTGTTTATATATAGGGACTTGTAGTTGTAATGTAAATATAGTGGTATGAAGACATTGATAGTTTGGTTAATGTATCGATATAGTTGAACCACATCATGGCTATTGCGACAAAAGATGTTCGCAAATGAAAGCGATTCTAACATATATTCCATATCTGAACACCCGGAGTAACATGGTCGAGTGTTGCCTTATTTATCACTAGCTGGCTACGTTCTCACACGGCCACTGTGTTGCCGTCATGGTTTCTATTTCCTACATTAGTTTAAATGTTGCGATTGCATCCAAAAAAATCTTGCGTATTTAAAAACATATAATCAAAGGGAAGTAAATCTCGTTACCGTAGACAGGGAAACATTGCGATTGATTTAACTGTGATATCAGAGTTAACCTTCTTTGTTCATCTACTAATGGAAACGGACAGACGTTAAAAGCATTTAAAAGAGGTCATCTTCCTTAAAAAAAGTATATAATGGTTTGATAATGGCAGAACTATGCAGATCAAAGTATACTGAATTTTGTAACTACCAAAAAGTGTGGCAGTAGACAATAGATACTATTCTGTCCGTAATATCAATTAATGTCTGTATTACGTCACAACATGTCTCGTACTCCGTTACATTATGTCTCGTACTCCGTTACATCATGTCTCGTACTCCGTCACAACATGTCTGGTACTACGTTACATCATGTTTCGTACTCCGTCACAACATGTCTGGTACTCCGTCACATCATGTATCGTACTCCGTCACAACATGTCTCGTACTCCGTCACAACATGTCTCGTACTCCGTCACAATATGTCTCGTACCCCGTCACAACATATCTCGTACTCCGTCACAATATGTCTCGTACCCCGTCACAACTTATCTCGTACTCCGTCACAACATGTCTCGTGCTCCGTCACAACATATCTCGACCTCCGTCACATGATATGCTAAAACTCTATCATAACTTAAGTCATATACTCTGATTTAGGCACGCTAAATAATTTCCATATGCCCAAAGAAGATATTTAATTGAGGTCATTGTTTATGGGTTTCTTTTAGTTATGATTTTCTATTAAACACGTGCAATTCAACGCCAATGGTATTAATTAACACGCACACTTACTGCGTCATCTATTATCAAAATTAGAAAACGTTTAATTAGTCAGGTTATGTATAGTCGTATTGTTGAGATGACTGAATGTGACGTCACTGTAGGTCATTGGATCCTTGAATTACGTATTCAATATTATGATATTTCAGTATGTATTTGA
>NW_018483995.1:0-2753 GCF_002113885.1 Mizuhopecten yessoensis
CACTATGAGACAGGTATGGGTTAATACAGATAGATACACAGCAGGTTAGTAAGATGGAGAGTTATATAGTAACAGATAATTAGACAGGCATTGGGAAATGAAAATAGGACTAAGTGTATGTATTAAAAGGTGTCATGTGAAAACAAACATGGTATAATTCTCTGCACAGTTAAAAGATTTTAGTAACAGCATTGTTCAAAGTGGACTGAAAAGCTTTGACATTGACATAAGTGACTTACCCTAGTGAATTTGACACCTTGGGATCTCCAACCTTGTACATATAGCCACCAGCACCAGTAAACACTGCACACTATATAGCCAACTGTTGCAGTCCCACCTTCACAGATCAATCAGC
This sequence comes from Mizuhopecten yessoensis, assembly GCF_002113885.1. Classification (NCBI taxonomy): domain Eukaryota; kingdom Metazoa; phylum Mollusca; class Bivalvia; order Pectinida; family Pectinidae; genus Mizuhopecten; species Mizuhopecten yessoensis. The sequence continues at coordinate 356 of NW_018483995.1, forward strand.
TCTACATGGACACATGTCCTCCTGTGACACGACAATAATACCGCACACTGCATAGACGGCCAACTCAATCAACTCGCTTGATCTATCCATTAAGAACAATGCAGCAAGAGCTGATGATGAGCCTGGACCTCTTTACTTGGTCACACTCCGAATCATCAACCCTAGCGTGCACTGAACATGTAGACAAATATCAGAGCTTCCACCTCCATGGCAACACAAGAGATATCAGCTGCTATGGTTATATGTGAATATCTTGCAGTCACTACGGCTATAGTGTTGAATGGTATTAGAGAGAACCAACACTGTGAGTACTATAGAGCTTTGGTACATCACTTGATACAATGTAGGATATCATTATTGGGATGTTTCCATAAGTCATATTTAGTAAATAATGCTTGCAATGTATTAAGCACCTGAGACATTTAAATAAGAGGCCAATGGGGCCTGCATCACTAACTTTGTTCTCCTGAACTAGAAATGAAAATGTTCCTGAGAACCTGACACCAATATATTTTTCCTATTTCCCCTATTGGGCATTGCCCCTTCTCCAGGATGTCCTCATTCCTGACAAGAGCTACACCATTCATTCACAATAGTGAATCTTCTTGGCACTGAATGCCCAATACAAAATGTATAAAAACTCCCCTCAAAGCTGTTCTTACCTAGTAGCCTTTTTGAAGAAATTTGACAATAAACGAATGGATGGACAATGGGCACCGCACCATGGCAGAAGCTCACTAGCACTTTGTATAAGGTGAGCAAAACAATACTTCATAAGACGATAAAAACTTACTTCATAATATAGATTAGCTTGTATGTTTTATGACAAGTTTTTTATAAAGGAACAGAGGTTAAGTGAGATTTAGCATATGCATGCATGCACCAATGAAGAGGCCTGAGCAGAGTTAACTCTCTGTAAACAAGGGGGAGTGGCATATATGCATGTTTTATACTCTCTGTGCTTTGATTTGCACTCATAAAAAATATCAATGCTGTAATGGTTAGAAATTTATTCAATAATACACCATTAAATATCCACGATACATATTCTAGTGGAGTGGTCTGAAGGTTTGTTTACCCTCAGCAATTATCTACCCCTTGCGCTTTACCCTTGGGGAATATGACCGCTTCAGGTAAATAAACCTCAATCCATCTGTATAATGTGTTATATTGTGCCAAGAGAAATAACATGAGAGTATATGGTGACGCATGACTTTACTTGGTGTATCAGTTTGTGATATGCAAACATCAGGCTGGACAGAACATTTTCTATTACACATATTGGATATCTGTTGTTAACTGAAACTAATGTGGCATATTTCAAATTCCAAAAATAGTGATAATGAGGTCACGAGGCTATAAGCTACAGGATCAATCCTGAATGAGTTATATACAATTTTCTGCTGAAAGTTAAGAAATATATGTATTTAGACCACATATTACACTGTTGCTATCTAGCCTAATCTTACTGCTGAGTATTTTTATCTGGAAGTTCAAGGAAAGTTGAAGGTCGATTAAACAATGGAACACAGGAATGCTGGCACCCACTTAAAGGTCAACTGTACACAGATGAAGGTGAAGCTCGTAACTGTTTACTGAATGGGTTCCAAATATTTATACTCAATTCACTTCATCCAAGGAACTCTCTGGCAAGCTAAAATTAACCATCATAAGAAGAAAAATATCCAGACAGTATACCTCTGTGTGAAACAGACAAATACTGGAATTTTCAAATAGACATTGCGGTGTTAATATGGACTATAAAAAGAACAATAATGGCTTCCGAGCTCTTCGGTGAAATTAAAAATATAAATGATATAAATATAATTATCGAGAGATCTTTACATTTCACGTTCAGCAGCTTTCTCTAAAGAATTAGTTTAATAACCCTGAGCTATTGCATTACATTTTCCTGCAAAGAAAATTGATTTTTTTTATTTTAACTATCTAATAACTTACCGAGTGAACTATTTGTCATTTGATTTTGCATTTCGTATTTCAGTCAATGTAAAAAATAAATAAATTAAAAGATAGTTATTTAATAGAATGTATTATTGGGAAGCATTTGAAGAAGAACGTTTTTTTGCAATGACATTTTCTCTATAAACCAACATCAATGATCCTGGTCATCTAATTGGTTTGGCTGTCAAATTCATCTGCGTCGGTCTTACAGAGCTTCCCTTCATCCTGAGCTATTGTCAGTCATAGCTGTATGGCATCATTACAAGTTTCCTCCACAGTTCAGTCAGAAGCATTCACCTTAACGGGGAGCCTGGTCCTCTCAGACAAGGTAAATGAAGACAAATGGTACATAAGTCTTAAAATGTGTTGGTGGAACGACATCACGGCCTACCCTTTACCGATCTGATCAAGCACACAATTCTGGGGTGTACAATAC
>NW_018483996.1:0-2754 GCF_002113885.1 Mizuhopecten yessoensis
TTTTTTTTCATTTTAAAAATACTTGTTACAGTAATCACGGAATTAGATTAGATCGAAGTCCGTGCCCTAATACAACAAAGTAAATGGGGTCAGAATATGAGAAGTATTTTCATGTAATGGTAAGATGTGTTGTCTGTCATAATAATAATATATGTATAGGTTTTTATGTATGATCATATAACATTATGTCAAGAAATCATCCGTCTCGGTGTCAACTAATATATATCGTATTCACCGGGGTGCTTAATCAAATTGACTTAAAGGGGAAGGGGTGTTTATTCACAGTTCTATGCTAACAATTACATGTAAGTTTACACATTCTAGCTAGTAAAGCATTACAATTTTAATATTTAATAATGATAATTCCTTATTACAAGTGTGCCTGGCATTTGTTGAACATGCATTTTATTGATTTTATTATCTACAGAGATTTATGTTATTGAATTTTGAAAATTAATTAAGTGCATATTGTATACACATGTATATACTTGTTAATTTACATGTCGTATAGAAATTGTCACTGAGTCATTCACAATACACTATTGAATAGAAATAATGTTTACAAGGCACTTTCGTATATACATATACATGTATATATATATAGATTGTATGTATGAACAATTGCTGTGAAGTGCATGCATGCAAAGTGGATCTCAAGTTCTATCTTGTTTATCTCATAAAATTATGTATGAATAAATTATTGAAATTAAATAATATAGGTCAATATTGATATATATATGCTGTATAAAAAATTCAAGCTAATGTTGTGAAAAATATCATTTGTTAATCTAATCTACCATGTACATGTACAATATGCTAATTTAAACATCATTTCTTCTCAATGCAAGCTGCTGGACAGATGTCAACTAAATTCATCATTTTCGAAATGTCTTTACCCTCCGAATTTGACCGTTTTTTTTATTAGACATGAATGTGTACTATTGGTTTACCTCAAAAATCTAACAGCCCTTCACAACAACATGCTGAAATACTGGTGTGTGGTTTTAGACTGCAAGTCAAACAAAAGGGTACTTATACACTAAGTCAGTAGATAATTATGTATAAACCCTTTCAAGAAGGGAAATTTAATCAGCCATTTTTGTTAACAATTTACAGTTGTTTGTGACAAAATTAGTTTGCTACTGAGTTATTTTTGTACAAAAAGTGTTCATGCCCCTCTTTTATCCTATATGTGACTGCAAAACCACATTTCTTGTGTTCCGGAAACTTGTATCGCAGAACCATGAGGAGGCAGCATATATATCCTGAGCCTAGAAATTTAAAGACCAATTGTTATACAAATAAAGGGGCTCATATACCCGCCTGGGTGTGGAGGAACAGTGTTAAAAGAGGTCTTATTGGCTGATTTGTTTTTAGTGTCATGATCATCTGGGCATAGATTTATGTAATCACTTAAATCAACAATTTAAACTTGTCCATGTTATTGAGATATTCCTTTTCATCTCTGCAAAAATGTTATATATTACTTTGAAATAATTTCCATAGACGCAATGTTAAATTTGCCGTAACAATTGCTTTGCAAATCAATTAAGTTATCATCTTTAACAATCTAGGAAATGGAATCTTTTGTAAATAGCACCAACAGAGTTGTGTGTTGGCTAATGTTCTGGTAGTGTGCAAAGAAAAAAAGGTAAACAAAGTCAGGAAAACTTATAACTATTATAAAAAAGTAAATTCACATATAGAACCCAATTTGAAAATAAGGTATCGTGAAAAACGTATGGCATGTCTCTTTATATATTGCTCCGCTGATCATAAAGTGCTTATGGACTCGACGATAATTAACTGCCACTGGCAGAGAAGGTACATTTGTAATACACCCTTGAGCAATAGACCACACATGTACTAGCACCTTTGCTGCAGGGAAAGTGTATATAAAGTATCAGGGATATGCTTAAAGCTTATATGCCTTCTGTAATATTATGGGTATGGTGTACATGTAAAAAAAACCCAGCCTACAGTTGTAGGATTAATATATAAGGCACAGGTAATATTACATTTCCTGAAGGTCAGATATTCCATTTGCATGGCATTACGCAGGTAGATCCAGGTACAGGTACTAATGATGTACATGTACACGTATAGCAGTCACCAGGTATTGGCCACTAATTAATCGGTGGTTTTTCTCGATCCAGGCACTCAGGTTTTCCTCCACCATCAAAACCTGGCCCTGTGATCACCACAGCTATTAAAAGGACATAATAGTATATAATAAAACACAAACAAAATTAAATCTAACCAAACCAATGTTGATGCATGGCTGGCCAAAGCCATCTGGAACATGTAAGCTACATGTAAATAAGCTCCATGGGTTTCCTGTTTGTACGTATATATACAGTATACAGTTTCATGTTAATAACTGACTTTCTCCGTTATATGGATAATTTATAATTATTTGGTCACTGTAGTAAAGCCAGCTGTGTCCATCTGTCTGTCTGTCTGTCTTTAGCTTTCTGTCTGTCTGTCCTTCCACACTTTTGTTTTTCGGAGAAAATCTCTGAAATTTGACATGGTGATACATTGTGAAATGTATGTGTGCAAAAGAGGTAGAACAAATTTCTAAGGCCAAGATCACTGTTACAAAAGTCACACAATGGTACATTTATATGAAATAGAAAATACTACACTACTAGTGAATTTATAGCACAAAATAAAATATATGAAAATCAAACATAATATGTCAGTCCTTCAATATTTGATGATTTGACGCCACTTTAAAGATACGTCATACAT
>NW_018483997.1:0-2756 GCF_002113885.1 Mizuhopecten yessoensis
ATTTCATTCAAACATAAAGAAATCATTCGTTTAGACTTTTACATACCCGGTTGTGATATGTACCAATAAGTAAATACCGTAACACATGTACAGAAGCTCTATCGTATCTAGTCATAAATAGCAATATAATACATCATAACTATTTATTTATTGTTCCCGTGTATCGTAACCAACCATTTTATTGTCAGACTAGTGAACCATTAATGTAACTATACAACTATAGTTAAAACCATGGCGTGTCAGACTCCAATAAACTTCACGATACATCGGCGTAAAAACACTCTTACATATCCAAGACCGCAACTGCTAGAGGTAAGGGTGGGGCGATATATACAAAGATATTGATCGTCCAGGTGGCCGGCCAGCGATACATCAAAGTAACATTCGCCATACAGGTAACAGTTTAAAAAGTATACTTACATTGCTGACCAGGTACACTTGTCCGATGAACGTCAGAAGGAACGTTGACCGTAGATCCATATTTGTCCAAAGATCTCTCCCCCAGGAAATAGCAAACGTCACTCCACTACCCCAACTCGCTCAAACAACTGATACCAGATACTTTTTAGAATAAATACTAGACACGACTATTATTAACATTAAACCAAACAAGAGGCTAATTGTCAATATAACTGTACACATGTATAATGCATGGCTACATCGACATAATACATACACAACTTCGCTAGCGGACTAAATATGATAAAATACTTGTAGTCATGATTGTCAATCCCGGGAACACCCCGCCTGGCATTGCCACAGCTTATACACGTATGAACGATCGGTTACGTAGATGCGGTTGACAATGATGAAGACTGCGATAGTGCTTTAATGAGAACAGTTACAGCATTGCGTTGCGATGCCACTGGCGAGCCGTGAGGAGCGTGATTGTCGACCGGGCTATCACAGAGAACCAAAGAGCGGGCAACAAGCCTCAAGCCCATGCGGATACATACTACCAATCACTCTCACGCGCTAACATTGTACCAAACACGTTGAGATGAGTCGTATTTCCCAGAGCGCATGAGGACGCAGTATTGTTTCGTTGAGAGCTGATTGCAAGGCCCATAGGTAGGAACACTTAAATCCCTTACAGGAGTTATCTGAGTAGATTTGGACGGCTCATTCGACTTGATCCCACGGGTTATATACGGGATGACCGTTCGCCTAGCTATGTCTGGGAACTTTTCCGGATCAGAAATATTCGGGAAAACGGGCTAGTTATTAAAACACGGCAAAGCAATTACAATCTTTAACAGTAAACAAGAAATCAAATGTATTAATGTGTCAAAGCTAAAATGAGGGGATCACATACATCGCTGTGGAAATGTAGGCGTGAATGATTCGCTGGCACTATCTGTTTAACATTAGTATTAATGGATAGTGGGAATACTATCCTCGAAACACGGTCCCGAGTCGCCCTGTCACATGTATAAGATGCTTTAGGGCAGAGATTACATAGGATCGCTTTCTCATCCAAAGGATACTTTGTAGTCCCAGTGGGGTACATGCTGTCATCATAAACTAGTAGCATAACTCGTAAATATTCCTCTTAGCGGTATATACATCGATTACCACAATAATTAATAATCTCTTTGATTTTAAGACCCCCGCCTGCTTGGCACATGAAGAGAAACGTTAATAGTGCTGCTAGTCCGAGCGTGATACATGCATCGAATTTACAATAAACTTATAATTTGATCAAACATTACATTGGATTGTATCGATTCCATGATTGAGTTTCCATGTTTAAAATCAAAGATTCCAAAAGCAGACAAGAGACTATTTTAACGTCGCCACATTTTACATACACTTCCCAGTGTCATTAATTAAGTTTGAGATGACTAGAGACCAGGGGCCATCAATTCAAACGCACGGCAAAAGACATAACGGGTTTTAAGTGACGGATTCGTATGCACTTCACCACATTATCTTTCCAATTAACGGGAATGGCGGGCCACACCGATATGCCAAAGACAGGAGTTTTGGTGGCGATGGATTACATCATGTCGTCCCATTAAATGACAACTCGGTTATCTCTTTCGGCAACTTTTGATGGGTTCTAAAGAATTTCAAGTTATCCATGTTGACACGCAACCTCTCGCGCTGAGCACTTTAGAGAATAGCGCATTGACGCTGCACGTGCAGATGTAACTCTTGTCCCTAATATGAAGGCGCATGCACGATACTGATATGTTTGATCTGCACCCCGTCATACCGTGTCTGTATTAGGGTCTTGCTCGTAGAAAAAGCATTAGAACGTACTACCTTTTTCACATATTTGTGTAGATTTTTAAGTTCTCAGCGGTTGTGATTGAATAACTACTAACTCAAAACTCAGAGAAATACTTGACCTGCTCTTTCCCACTTCATGATCGCATGAGGCGATTTATGTGATCTTCCAGTAGAATCAATATTGGGCAGCCACTGCCAAGAGGATGCCGAATAAAACCATACTTAATCCGCAGCACTAGTTGACATTCGTATTATTTGCTTCAATTTTTTTGCCCGATTTTTATAATTCAAATGAAACTTTGAAAACGTTTGCGATGGTAAACCATGTATTGTTTTAAGGTGTACGCACATCACTAAAGATCTATCATGTGTAGACTGCTGATACTATGTATATATAACGTTGGTAGGCATATAGCACTTGTATGTATACCAGTATCATACTAATGGATGTATATGCTCTAGTAGATAAATTATATATTAAAGAATGGGCACTAGGGAAAAAGTATTTTGTCTTTTTTTTT
>NW_018483998.1:0-2757 GCF_002113885.1 Mizuhopecten yessoensis
TGATACGGCCAGTAGTTATAGGTTTAGTGGTATGCCGGGTATCACATGATACGGCCATTAGTTATAGGTTTTGTGGTACCCCGGGTATCGGGTGATGTTACAGTTCAGTAATATCCGTCCGAGTAATGAGATCCCTATTGTTACTGCAGTGAATTAATAGTATGACTAATAGTTGTTGATGTTCATAACGATTTTCCTGTTTATTTGCTGTGCTATGATTTTTCTGCACCAGTTGTACACCTAATGGCCTTTGACAGTGTGATCGATAATGTGACTTTTGTACAGATGGTTTTTTTTGGCGGACATAATTCATCACCCCGAGTTCCGTTGTACTTGCCACAGACACGCAATGGATATGATGTAATATATATATTTAGGGTGTGGTATATCGAAGATGTTTGTCTATACGTGTTCAACTCTCTGAGAAATATTGTATAATTGGCATTAAAATGTTATTTCCAAAATCCAAGATGTGTCATATGATATGAAGAATGATAGACCGTCAGTCCACAGATCCGGCGTCTATCGGGTCTGATACAGTGCTAGTCAGGTGTGTCAACAGTATGACCCTATGATTAACAATAAACATGTGTAGCCAAACACTATATTTATCACTGGCCATGTTTAGCGATAAGTGATTAAGACTTGATATTGACTGACAAGTCCATTAACTTTCTAAACACCAAACTGTGTGTGAATCATTGACGGGGAAGTGTCTGCTGATGTGTGATCATTGTCTTTTCTCTGATACACATGTCATCTGTACACCCACCCAAAGGCATTTAACAGGTAACCCACAGCTAAATAACAGGTACCTACCCACAGGTAAATAACAATTAGGTGCCTGTCATAACCATATCACACCTGGTCTACATACATAGAGTCTGAGGCAGGCGCTACTGACGAGTATTTGATTGGTTGACTAAGTCTAAGGACAGTGACGTCACCACACGTGGTGTATATGTGTTGTTCATATGTCCATGTTTATTGTGTGTTCGGGACAGTGCATGAGAGCCACAGTGTACCTAACTTTATACGGATGTTAACTCTAAGACAACATGAAGAAAAAATACGAGTTTTGGGAGAAGTTGAGTTTGAAGTGTGTGTTGATCGGAGACACCGGAGTAGGAAAGAGTAGCCTGGCCGCCCGAGTCTCTAATAGGTCCTTCAAAACCGACTACATCCCAACTCTGTTTGATAACTACGCCGGTAAGACATTTTTCACATGAATATACATACATGTATGTAGATAAGTTCAACATCATACCCTGTAATATATTCACTCCATACATTTCCTTTTTATTATTATTAAAAATGCGTCAATACTAACGTTGTTCAGAAATAAGTGTCAGAATCTACTAATTAGTTACCTTTGTATTCGGTACATTACAACCGTACAACATAACAGCTGATACTGAGGTAAATTGTTGGCTTATATCTGGAACTACTGTTTTAATATACCAGCTTATTTGTCCTGTAAGTTATATAGACACATCATACGACAGAACCTATGGAGATATTATTATAATACCACCACAGACTTCCGCCATACCACAGAGTTACTATCGGACATTATAAGGCGACAGATATACTACAGATCACGGATAGGAATCACTTCTCAACATCTTCTGTCTGATTTCTTACAGTTGTTTATGTAGACGTATTACATGACTACCTGATGCTATTGATTTGTCCCTTTTGTAACTATAGATCTACTCAGTGCAGGCCTGTACTTTTGCCAATACTATTTGCTTTGGTTTCCCTCCCAACCCGTCCATCATATTTAATATATTTAGCACTCCTGGGTTTTATACATATTCTGCATTTTTGGTATAAAACACGTGGCATGTTGTGGTTACCAGGTATTTCCCAGCGCTACCTGGCCACTGTTACCGGACCACTTGTGAATTATCTAATCTCTCCATTTCTCATACTGAAATCTCAGTCTCAGCGCTCCTGTGTTTTAATAAGTTTGACCGCAGATACCACATTTTAGCAAATCGTTCGAGTACTACAATGATTAGCCACGGGATACTGCCTTTAACTGGTAGTTGTGGTTATGTGGTGGTTAAGTGGCGTTACATAACTGGGGCGAGCGAACACTCCCTTTTCGCAGTACATATTATTAACTACTGTGCACCTTTAAATTATACAAAACTGCAAGGTTGTGGTTAAATCCCGGACTATCCCAGAAAACCAACAACAAAATACTTGCCACAAGGTAATGTGGATTTTTTTTTCCAAATTTACACAAAATACATTAATATGTAAAATTACACGGCTTTCCGGTGCATTGTTCTGTAGCGACAATATATTTGAGTAACGTGTTCACTAAAACATTTACGCTCGTCGAAATATTAGATATAATCCCATATCTCGTAAATATTAAATTTACTTATCGTAAGTGTATCTATTAATTGCTCAGTTATTCATTCCATTCGTCAGAATCTCAATATTAGATCTTAATGTTGCGAAAACAGTATGTAATATTTCATTTTTGTTTATGATGAGTCGTTATAACTGTTGGGTGGTGTATCACTGTAACAGTGAAGTGCGTAAATCAATTATGAGGATAACAGCTGTTAGACAGCAACATACGATCACAGGAAGTAGGGATTAGCTCGCGGTATTCCTGTAACTGTATGTCCGTGTTATACCACAGACCTGTGTATGGGTGACTGTGTCACGGACAATACCAACTGTCGACTGTGGGAGAGTTGATGATGAGCTCGAACGACAGTAGTATGATTGATTGAT
>NW_018483999.1:0-2757 GCF_002113885.1 Mizuhopecten yessoensis
CTTAACAAGAACGGCTTTTTCGTAATATTTACTCAAGTCCAAGGGATTTTAGCATACCTGAATGCATGTCGAGTAAACAGAATCTAAAACAATCTTCTTATTTTGTTACTTCTCCAAAACCGATTACTCCCTCGGAAGACTCAAAATGCGAAAAGCTGAAGGATGCCGATTACTGCCACATTTTATGAAAGAGTCGCAATCCTTAGCCTTGTGGTTTTCTGGGCCGCAGCACCTAAAACAGAGAAAATTCTCCATTAGACACCTCGTTCTCTCTTAAATAAATTTCATTCTAAAACCTCTACCTTTGTTGAGTGTGTGCGTTGTCTTAAGTATGGGATAGGTGGGGACATGTTCAGGTGGTTTTTCCACTCAGTCTTTCTTGCAGACACCCCAAACTTAGGAGTCGGCTTCCTATCTTAGCAGATTTTGCCACTGTAGTGGATACAGCTGGCTGATCGTACTTGAATCCAGGGTCGTTCCTCACCCTTGCAATGTTACCCGGGAACTGTATGAACACAGTGAATGGAGGATATGGTGCACTATCGTTCTTCCTATATTTAATGCCGTGTGTGGCCAACTTATGCTGTATATTGACAGGTTATTTCGCAACTATGTGATTTACTTCTGGAGTAGAGTTATTGAATGCTAGTAATGTTAAGTATTGTTTTTCCGCCTTCCTAGCGGCAATCTCCGATACAAGGTCAAGGAGTCAAAACAACTGACTGCTGTCTCTTTATTCGAAATATTCGGGAACGCGGCATTACTGGCTTTGAGGCAGGCATCTTCCATTTTTGGACCGGCATAGTCTTTCCCAGATTCTGGCTACGCCTGTCTCTTGCTCCTGAGGGTATGCATATCTTATGCTTAGGGCTTGCCTGCTGAAGACTATGCCCAACCATTTCACCAGAAGGTCAAAACACTCCTAAATCCTTCATGATGCCTTTGAAACTAAATTTCCTGTCAGTATTAAACTGTGTAACACGTCATTTAAATTTTGTGATGAGCAATTAACAGCGAATCACCATTCCGGATTGTTTTTGTTCCGTAATATTGATCAACCAATTGAACCAAATCGCACATTTGTGCGCAGAGAAGCGCAGAACAGGGCGAACGATTGTTAAATTGCACAGTTTGTCGGACGATGTGCAGACGGTGTGTGCAGGATGTAAAAGCACAATGTGCGCACGCTGTTTTTGGTGCGTTGTGCGGTTACACAACTGAATAACATCACATAAGGTCTTCCGATCCTTATTTGTGATGTTTGAACATTTCTTCATCTAGTGTCATTGGATGGTTTTCATTTTCATTTTTCATCTTCAATATTTACAGATTTTTCAACACAATATTATCTAGTGACAAGGAAGTCTGACATATGCAATGACATCTTTAGCGCAGACAAAGAGAGCAAGGTAGTAAATTGACCTTGTATTAACATTGCCCTCGTAGTAAAATGGAACTTTGACCTACGAAAAAGTATTTCCGGTTCAGGACGTCACCTGGCGCAAGCAGACGTTCTTTTTTTAGATTTATAGATTATCACACTGTTCTTTCAGGGTTTAACTTAAGATCAATTTCGTCATCGCGAGCACGTTGAAAAAATTGAGAGGCCCCGCAGATATACTCCGTAACATCACACGATGCGTGTGATGTTACGGAGAATATCAGACTCTGTGCGCTTTCGTAAAAGACGTCGACTTCCACGAAGGTTTACTTAATCAGGATCGCTTAGACGCTTCACTCAAACACTTGACGACGGAAGTAAACGGTACCATAACGAAAAAAAACTTATCAGCGTCATGTACATCGTTCAAAATTTGTTTTTCCAAAACAAACACACAGAAACATCAGTCTAAACACCATTTGCATCGTGTTGATGGAAAACCCTAGAGACGCTTCACAAATCAGACGTTTGTCTTAGCAAATGTTTCTGGGAGACGGTGTTATCGCAGAAGCTTACGGGGATATTAATATATGGAGGTTAGCCGGTGATTCAAGGTTCGAATCCCGTATACTTAGTCGGTAATGCCACGCGTCACAGATCTCTGAAACACGTCAATCCCGAGGGTATGAACACTTCCTTTCCTGAAAGCTCTCAGAGACGTGGATATTCCTCATTGTTTGATAATTAATAAATCATGTCTTGAAAAATTCCGAAACTTAGCTTCCACTTCATTGCAAAATACTGCGACTTTGGAAACGCCTATCACGCAGAGAAGATGCGACGTGACACACAAGGAATCTCCAGCCGTACAGAGAATGGTCAAACATGTCGCAAAAAACAATCGGTAGGACGGGAAGACGATAAAAGCGGTTATAATACGAGAGATTCGTTCGAAACTCACAGATTAAAAATGCACCTTCACGTCAACCATAATTAGAAAATTGGACCAGATATTAGCTGTCAGACTAGCGGTTACGAGAAATCAGGTTCCGATTATCTACCAATCAGAATCCGCGTTATAAAATAGCCAATGAAAATCCCCTTTTCAAAATAATAATGAGAGGAGATGGGAAGTAAAAATGAATGTATTTTTAACGAATTACGAAAAAAGGATGATAATACATGTGCAGGAAAAGAGATGTTATTATTCGGTCAGACATTTCCCCCTGTAGAAGTTGTTTTCTTTAGTCAAATCGTCATTTTGTACATCGTCGTCATTTGCAGCGCCTATATTCTAAGTATCGGTACTTGTTTAGCAGCAGGATTCAAAGAAAAATGATGGTTTACATTACCCTTCCTAGTTACAGTTCCATGGA
>NW_018484000.1:0-2758 GCF_002113885.1 Mizuhopecten yessoensis
TCCAACATTTGAATTGGAAGAGTTCAAATGTGTCTTCAGGGGTTAGTGAGTTAATACCATACACCAAACCCCTTGTTGGCTTACTATCTAGAGCACAAAGCATCATTTCTCTGTTGCTGCCCTACACCATCTAAACTCAAGTCGTCGAATGCTGCCTTGCAAGGTGAAGACCAGGGATCAAATTTAAGAACAAAACATTCATTTCAAATTTTTCATCAATTTTATTTTCAAAATTTCATTGTTGGATTCTTCTCTTCAAAAGATGAGAAACAAGATGAAACATGAGATGACTTATTTTAACATTATAAATCAACATATCACCCATACGCTAATGAAACCAATCAACATAACGTATCACCCTTACTCTGATAGCATAAATACACTATAAGTTATAACAGTGATTGTTTAACAGGGACAATCAGGTTTAACCTTGTAACAAACATAAACAAAAACAAACAGTTTAAAACAACTCATACAAACAACTGATTATAACCTATTTAAACAAGCATCTTTTAAACATAAATAACTCTTATATGTGTCATGAAATTTATGCAGTTCTTTCAGGCTGTTTCCAGAAAAAAGTTTTTGTTTCAGATTTATTTTATATTCATTTCCTCTTGCAATTAACTTTTCAGAAATGAATAATTCAGGACTGCTATAAAACATAAGAAAAAACACACTTTTTTCTTTAAATAATTAATATTAAATTAGGTTGAAATACTAAAAACTGAGTATGAAACACTTAAGTGCCATTTTAATGATAATTATCTTTAGAACAATGAGACCATGTATATTCCACAAACTCACAAGGGTTGTTCCCCTTTGTAAGGCCACAATCATCTCACATGAGTTATCCATCTTACATGAGTTGTCCTCCTTTGTAAAAGTTGCCAATCTTTCACACACATGCTCACCTGTGTCACTTTACTACACAAAAAATGCTAGTCAGTGAAGTGTATCATTGCACATAATGTGCCAGTGAGTTTGTTATTTGAAAATTGTATCGTTTAAAACCAGAGCTATAATAATATCATAGACACACTCGGGGCTTAGAGACAAAGTTGGATACTATATATTAATAAAACACAGGGCATTGACATTCGACAGTGACAAGACGTTTGACATAATTAAGCTTAGAAGTTATCTATACCTTTCTGCAAATGTCAAAGTAATATCAAGCAAATGCACATCATCAGATCCTATACTAGTTTGATGATTTTTGGCATAAAAATACAAAATTGAAAGTTTAAACATGTTGCCATTTTCTAGACAGATGTCTTCAAGTTTCGAAGAAGAAAAAAGATAAAATTGTGCTATTTCATCTAAAAAAGACAACCGATGGCATATATGAAACATTACCAATATGAGAATGAGAGAACGATGTAGTTCTGGATTTGAAAAATAGAGAGGACGGACAAAGTAACATGGAATGTGAATGAACGAGGAAAAAGCTTGTGTCATTTACATATATACAGTATATAAATATAAAAAATCTTATTTCACTGTTTCTGATTATGCTAACAAGATGAATCAAGTTGTGGCAAGTGGAAGCAGCTTTCAACAAGAAAAATGATGATGCTCAAAAAATCTCCTGGTTTCTGTTATATAAAACCTCTTTAGCTGAATGATACACGAAGGGTTTGGGCACAGAGCTCCGACCCCACAATAAATAGATATCTTACTACCAATACATATAGATCGTGGAGTTCGGGATCTGTGTTTTAAATCAGTAGGTTACATTTTAAAAATCATTAAAAATTGAACTTCAAACATATACCTGATCAGGTATTCTGAATAATCAACATTGAATATAAATCAGAAGGACGCATATATATAGTTTTAATTTAATAGAGGGAAAAAATATTTGATAATTTGTTTTAATCAATATATCATTAAACTGAAGAGATTTATACAACTCAATTCAGGCGAGCACAAACATGGACGATGAAACAGTTGCATCAAATCACCATGGTAACAGTTACTCATTTTCGATCTGTGCCCCGGGGCTGCAGAGAAGCAGGCTGATTAAGATTCAGACACAGGTCTTTGCAATTTGGGAGGAAAAGCGCCAGATTCAGGTCTGGAGGCTTAGTTGGGAAAAGGAAGGATTCTGAATTTGATATGTACTAATTTATTGAAATAAAAACTGTTTTTAAACAGGAAATCTCCCCATCCACAACTGTGGAAAAATAAGTTACTTGTATCCATGGTAATCTGAGGATTAACAAACCTAGGGCTACAGGTGGTTGTTGAACCTCAACAGTTACCAATAGCACGACTAGTCACGCCTTTCGTTAACTGTTAAAGGGAAGGTATTTAAATGGGATATAAATCTCTATACCAAACACAGCTGGTCTAAAAGGATGAAATCTAAGAGCCTATTGATAATTATTAAAAAAGCACAACCAATGATTTTGTATCATGTCGATACATCTGACAACAAATCAGCATTTCGTGGTAAAAATTTACAAAATCACTTTCTCAACACTTCATACAATTATATATTTAGACACAGGGTACTGCACTGTTATATAAATAAATAGAATTTTACCTTCAGGCCCTTGCACATTATGTACAAAACAAACTAGAACATATATGCTATTTTTACCTGTGTCACAAAATATGACCTACATATCACAGGGCCTTTTTATACTCACGGATGTAATATCTATTAATCATTCCTGGTATACTATATAAAATATTTAACAACTTTTGTGCATCAAGGGCCTGTGATAAAAGAGATTATTGATTACATGTT
>NW_018484001.1:0-2758 GCF_002113885.1 Mizuhopecten yessoensis
ATGACATTTATAACATAACATCTGTATCATCTACAACATGACATTATAACGTACGACATCTGTGCCGTCTACAACATTACATCTTTACCATCTATGACATGGCATTTTAAAATATAACATATGTAGCCTATGTAACACTACGCATACATTTCCAGTCCAGTTCCAGTTTCTGTTTTGAGGATCACTTCCCTCAACAGGTTGAAAGTTATCAAAAGAAAAGGGAACTATAATGTAATACAAGAACTTTCTACTAGCCCTGTACACTGACAGGTTTATAATAAATTATTACTGATCCCCCTTGATGGCAATAAGGTAAGTTTAAATTAAAACCTGTGTTTGAATTTCATATTCACCTAATGTGTGAGACCAAAATACATTGAAGCTACACAATAGCCACACCCAGTAAGGCACCCCAGGCTGGTCCGGACTGGCCGCGTTGAAGTGGGGGTCAATTATTGTCAGCACAATAAAGGAAACAACAAGAAGAGAGAACCCAGCCAGTGTTAACACATTTGGTGCTAGCCATCTTGGATAAAGCTGCAAATAAAAATTTGAAGAATTATACAAGACTTTAAACATTCAGCAAAACGTATTACGACAAAACCCAATGACAAGCAGACCGGAACAATTAGATCAACATAGCATGGATTTGTTCAAGAGGTATGTATACAATATTATTTCTTACTGAAATACTTGCCAACCTTTTGAAATTTTCATGGGGGTGGGATTAATTCTGCGTGCTCAAAATTGAGAACATAAATAAAATGTGTATATATATATACCTAGGGTCAAAATACCCGTTAGTATGACATGTTTTAAGCTATTCTTTCTGATGAAATCATTCGATCTTTGAATAAAGGACAAGTTCAGCAAATTCAATGGATGGAAATGCTTTATTTAAGGGCCAAGGAGTATCCCTCCTGAATTGGGAGGGTTGGCAAGACTGCTTACACAAATTAGCCCTCTTATAAACATTGGTTTGTAATAACTCATAAGCATCGACCATCCTAGAAGTAATATTTACTGATGTGCTACATACTGATTGTGTTAAAAGTTATAATTCTTGAATACTGTACATATGCTATTAAACTACCTACAAATTGTGTCACCAGAGCCGCTTTAATTATTCCTATATTCCAAATGGTTAGATCAGTGTTGGTCCTTTATGAGATAGGAACGTCAGACCTAGTGATTTTCATGTCGCTATTTGACAAGTTTTAGCAAAGACGTTCAAGGCCTGCAGTAACCTTTGCATATATCTGTTGGGCTTTATCCCTGAAATGTAACATGGAAAAGTAGACAAACCTGTCTGTCCTGATACACCCAAACAGGCCCAAGAAGATATGTCAAGCTCTTAAAACTGTATAAATGTATATACTGAATTATGTTGAGGGTTATCTCGGTGTATATTATTTGCTACAGCAGAAAACAATATTTATAAGCATCATCTAATGATTATTAAGAGTTCCCAAGGTATCTTTTTGACAAATATACAATAAATATCTTTCATCTGTAAATCAATTCAATGTTACCTGAACAAGCTTATCCCAGAATGGGTGTGTGATATACTTGCTGATCGGACTGGTATCAATGGAACTATACTGTAAAAAAACAGAAACACCATCTCAATATATTTTAAATTCCATCATGATCCAGAACATAACTAAATGAATGACACTGAAAACTTCGACTCCAGGGAAGGGTGGGAGGAGCAGTTGCCCCCTCCCTCCACCCATTATGAGATACACACCTTTTAGCACCTTACTGGCCATTGATTTTTCTGGCCATGTCATGCTTAAAATTCTACAGCTTCTAGGGGCTTTGCACAAAATAATCCCCTTCAGGTCTTCACCTCTGGCTATGTCTGTGATTTCTGATATCTCAATAATTCATCCATCAAATTCAGTCTTGGGGTGAGTTATTCCATGAAATATGTCCAGGTTCTATAAAATCTTGTTGCCAGTTCTTCTATTTCACTGCTTTAACAGTTAAACCAATACGGCAGCTATACACTACAGCTTCATTGTAAACAACTCCTTCCCTACAATGCTTATGAAATTTTTTCGTTATTGTTGAAGTCTTAAATTGTTACTGACTATTGTTGTTAATGCCATCTGGTCCTTAAATAAGGAATTTGACCTTTTCAGAACTTGATTGGAAACTATTCAATATTTGGAAAAGGTAGATAAACACAGCAGAAGTGTTCAAACACTCTTGACATCAAAGCTACAGATCTGCTCATACTTTACAGCCTTTATCTCAGCAAGGTCAAGGCCAAATAGCATGATTCTTGTTCTTGAAGTTCTTCGTCATGAAAAGTCACTTAGAAGTTCCAGATACTCTAGTCCTAATTTGACTTTGAATGTATAAATAGGAAAATTATTTAAAAATTTGATAGCCCTATGTCCAAGTAAGCTACAGACTAAACTATTAGGTATCACTAGGATTACACACACATGTACATTTACCCGGTGATATATATGTAAAATATTTTACATCATCTGATATTTCTGAACTGAAACACATATCACTCTTTTTCATCTTACTTTTTACATGTCATGTATTAAACCCACCATTAGGATTTGTTATTAATTGGGCAAGTAAAACGTTAATAACTGACATAACTCAGACTCAAGATTTTCTGATCTGGCTGAATTATTGAATTGTTCAAGCAGTACAAAAGTCACACATTATTAGGCTGGGCACAACGGCGCACATGGGTAATAATCCTGCATTTGGGTAACAGTTACCCATTTGA
>NW_018484002.1:0-2758 GCF_002113885.1 Mizuhopecten yessoensis
ATAGAAAAAAGGCCGACCAGCGGCCTCTTATGTTATAGGAGTAACTTAAGTACCTTTGTTGATCCCAGTGCCATATGGCGAAAACTGTGAGAGAATGCTAGTGAAGAGACCGGGAAACCAACACGGCTCTGTTCAATGATGTGAAACTCATCCGACTTCAGATTGATCAGCCGCAGAATTCCGTCCTGTAAGGAAAATATAGATACAACTAACCACATGTACATATTTTAACCTGGTGTGCTATAAAATATGCATCCCCATAAGATACCTATATCCGGATGCGTATTTTATGGGGGATGAAATTTTTATATGACACCGGGTAAGGACTAAATGTATTTTTAAACAAAGTCACTGACTGAGGGTTAAAAGGTGAAGCAAATTTAGCACTATAGCCATTATATGTCTTTTTCAGTACAGAAAAGCTTAAGTTATTTCCATTTATGCACTATAAATCTATATTTCCGTGACCATATTTTAAATATTGAGATCAGCATTGTACGAAATGACTATCAAATAATTTAATGACAAAATTTTAACTGGAAAGGCCCAACTGCTCCATATAATGATACAGTTTGGGTTTAATCTAGAAAGGATTTGTAGTATTAAAATTTAGGAACAGGCCCAGCGCCAATTTTATTTACCCCATTTATAAGGACTAGACCCCTGGGCTTATCACTGTGATTTTAAAATTAATGAGAATCGTCCATTATGTACCTGTCCTGCAGCGTAAAGTCCTTTTCGGTGGAGGCCAATGCAGTCCAAACTTCCTTCCAGCATCATCGGACTCAAATCATCTGTCACTGTAATTTACATTGAGATGATTTTGTTTTAAACTTCTTTTGCATTTAACTCTCAATTTTCTTCTTTTTTTCTTCTTTTTCTTTTTTTTGTAAATCCATGAAATTTGTTATTTATTGATACACAAAACATATAAAATCTTTTGGGTTAATTTAATGACAGATTTAAACTAAAAGTTTCAAATTGTTAAGTGATTTAAAGTTTGGATATTAAATATTTTGTACTAATTCACAAAAAATATCTTTTTGTATTCTTTAAATTGTGAAAAGGAAACCTTTAATTCCATTTTTTTTCTGTAAAAAATATAAATTCAAAGTTTCAAGTTTTTAAAAAGTATCAAATTTATACCATAGAAATGAAAAAAAATCATGCAGACTTTTCAATTTTAAATGCAAAGTACTTTTAAAAAAATGAATAAGAAATTACTAAGCATTCATGCACATTTTTTCCCATCTATTTTTTATTAAAAAGAAGTAACATGCATGATTAAACATCTCAACACATAACTCCACGATATCTGTGATCTGTGTCAAGTTACTGTATATCCTTTAGAAAAAGGTCTCATGATTTTTTTTGTAATTACCTTAAATTTATCAATTTTATCACAAAATGTGTCATCAATAAATTTATCAAGTCAAAATGAACACTTTAAAAATATATTTATTTATTTTTTTCTTAAATTATGCATAATTTTTATTGCTGTATAAACAACGTCCCCTGTTACAGCCTAACAACACACCATTTTGAAAACTCTTTGTCTTCCAATTTTGTTTATAGCTTACAGTCTTAACAGAAAAAACCCAGCTTTTTTCTTCTTCCTTAACTATTGAAAACTGAGGATTTTTTTCTCTCTCAAAAAATGAATGCAGAATATTCATAGAAGAAATTCATGGATAAATTCTGTATATCTTTCTTTTGGAAGTTATTTGAATTTTCAAAATGAATTATATTTTTTTCTTTTACAACATTAAACATCACTCTCTTCTAGCATGTGAATATTCTTGATCATATATATTTTATTGTAACTGTGATGTGTTTAGCTATAAACATCTAACTGTGACAAATTAAAAGAGGACATGTGACAAGAGACAGTGGTGAGTTTTATCCTGAAACATCAACATGTTTAACCCTTTCACCACTGCAGACCGTAATGGAATCATCCAGATCAATCCATGGTAGATTTTACTAAAGTTGCATAGGGGTGAAAGGGTTAAAGTCGAACCTTGTTCCCATGATTAAAACTGATAGGTCCATTTTAAAACCTTGGTTTTACGATGTTTAAAACCAATTTATGATATGATATATATTGTGCTTGTCAAAACTTTTTGTAATCTGGTTACCTGTGTAAACCAGAACTTAACTCATTCACCCCTACATATCTAAACTGGACTTTCCCAGCCCTTGGTTTGGTAAGGTTCAAATTTGACTTTAGGGATGAATGGTAGTCCTGTTGGTAAATAATCTAAGTATATAAAACTTTTTTTTTTCTGAAAGCTTGTCTTTTCTGTACAGAACATTTAGTTATTCTATAAAACAGAATCCCTTAATTTAATAGCACTCCACAGATTTAAAGAGGTGAATATTGTAAAAGTGGAATTTTAATAAATTTGATGCTTCAAGTTAATTTTGGTGAGAAACTGTTGAAAACACTGCTGCAATATATATTTCATAGTACTAGAGTGTCCATATGTTCTCGTGAAAATAACTTTATGTTAGGGCCATTTTTGTGTGTGTGTGTTTCTGGTTTTAGATATATGAAAACAAATTATTAGGGTAGGTGATCCATCATTATGGAGGAAAAACATCTTATCTGGCAATATATCTTTTCAAATGTTACGCAAGGACAGCATTTAAGGAAAAGTGGAAACAGGTTTTTCTTTTTCGGTCTAACAAGGTTTGACTATAAAAATCTTAAAACTAGATACACACATAAAAGAATGCCCTGTTTCAACTACGTACA
>NW_018484003.1:0-2759 GCF_002113885.1 Mizuhopecten yessoensis
GGGTTTCACGCTTAGTGTCGTGTTTGACGTGGATTTATCATTCGAGTATATGACTAGTCCATGGAGCTTCATCCGGTTGATGATGTGTTTAGTCAAATGTTTAAATCCAGTTTTTGAAAAATAGCTGTAGAAATATGCAGATTACAGATAAATACAGAGTACAGATCTGAGAATCTGTAATTGTTTATATCAAAACTTTTGTTCTCCAAAAGCCTTTATCATTGAATATGTCACGTTTAACATGAAATCAAGATATTGGTGGTTTTTTTTGCATCGACAGACTAACTCATGAATTTATGAATAACAATGCAACGATTGTATTTGTTTCCGAAAGACGTACTAATCTTAGTGTCGTATTTCACACCATCGTAAAAGAAGATAAAACTATGATTAAGGGGAAATACTATCGCTTTGTATGGTGATTTAGGGAATGGTTGATAACGTTACGATCGAATGTTTAAATCGGGCTGTCACACCTATTATTTTTAAAGAGGAATTAAAACAGTTTTGGAGAAAGTGGTCATTGGTCATTGATTATTAACATTTACAATCGTATAGCTGTCATATTGATCTCTAAATAGATTAAATAATATCTAGTCATGTATATCATAAGATTAGAGATGAATTGTTTTATAAATTAAAGTGTTCAGTCTTGTACAGGTACATACTGATCTACCTTGCTTCCTATTATAACATTTGAAAAATTAATGAATGTAAGAATACAAAACCCTTAAAAATCGAATGTTCATTTATACAAACACTGTACTATTCAGTAAAACATCTCCTAAATGTCTTTATATGCCGTTATTCTTACCTTACTGCGGATTTGTGGATTGTATACACTTGTAAATATGTATAATAAAAGACATAATTAGAATTTAACTCAGAAGTTGGTGATATGTGATATTATAGGTGATATACTATACAATATACTGAGATGTTTAATTTAATTTCTAAATTATGTATTGCTTAGTGCTGATTTATAATAAAGAGTTATTGCTGATATTTGCAATCTTGTGTTGCGTTACTTTGTAATGCTTTTGATTGTTTTGTAAACATAAAATATTTCCGTATATTATTTTTTACTGTATTTCATACTGGAATATCTCTACCTCATTTTTCATTGTCTGACACTTAATAATATCATGTTTAATGTACAAAGGCATAAATTAACTCGCTATAGAAAACAAACGTCAAAATGATCTAGATTGTGTGATTAAGCACATGCGAGAAAAAGCAGTGACACTAGCTAAAAGTGCAATGTCAAGTGAATCAACTCTCGGAAAAACATGGCATTTATAAGGAACTGACTATAATTGAATGTCCATTTTATTGTCCTAACCACAATTCTATATTTTCACCCAAAAGGTTGGAAAATGAGCTCACACTGTTCCGGCCTCCATAATGACGTCATGACATTTAGCAATAATTATTTCAGTTCTTTTTAACTATACGTCATTTGATTTATCGGTTGAGGCAAGTGTTAACAATATATTTGTAAATGATGGTTATTGATATTTGTTTACGATGCACATCATCAGTAACTGGAGAATGAACGGTATACCAAAGTTTGTATCTATAAATACACGCAGCTAACCAAACTTTTCCAATACTCCGGAAGCTTTCTGTCACTTCAAATACACCGGAGTTGTTTCTTTCATAATTTTTCACATTATGGTTTCAAACCATCACATCTAGGACACACTATACAAAATGGAGGCCATCCATAGTATCTTTTAAACCCCACCTGGTGCAGACACGTGTGAGTGCACCTATGACATGAATTACACTGCACCATATAGCCGTTGTTTTCTTTTAGATCTCATTGGTGATGCTTTGGGCTAAATTGGTGGAAATCAAAAATGGCCAAACTATTCTTGGAGGGAACTGTGTATACGATGGATCGTGACAACACTCAAAAGAACCACGACAGTGAAATTGTAATTTTTAAAGGACTTGGCAAGGGGTTTCTTACCATTCCTGAAAACCTTTTCAAAGTATGCTGCCTCATATGGAAATAGAAACAAGTCAGGCAGGAGATGGTATGCCTAAAGTTTTGTTTGTTTGTATATTTGCTGGGGGGTTTTGTGTGTGTGTTTTTAAGGGGTGGGGGCACCGAATTTTACAATGATTTTGTCAACAAAGTACAGAAACATCGCACGATTTCGTCCTCGGTATTTTTCATCTTGGCCCTTGTAGGGTCTTTTCACAAAAATGCTCCAAAATAATGTACAACCATAATTATAGTCATGTCGTCGTTCGCCTTTCTTGGAAAAGAAACTTCTCATGATAAGAGAACGAAGTCGGGTTTTTTTCAATTTGGTATGAGGTATTGTAATGTAGAGAGTGGGAAAGTCAAAAGTTCTGATAGAAGAAACATATTTGGGTTTCTTAAACAGACGATCTTTTGCGTTCTTGAAAACCCTCATTCCATTAATCCCACTCCAGTGTTACAATAACAACCCTTATGTTATGGTACTTATGATGGTAGTGACACGTTTGGATAATGACTTGGTAGAATAACTAGTAGAGCCAGCGATAACACACTGTGTATAGGAACTCTAGTGAAGATTCTAGTTTCTAGCTCTTTTCACATGTAGGAAATAGAACAGTGTTTGCAGATAGAAATTCTGTGATGGATGCCTTTGTCTGTAGACACAACAACAAACTTGTCATCCAGTCGTTAGGTGCGATTTGAACATCGGGATCAAGAAATGGAGATTTGTGTTTTGATTTCATTTAAGATTTAAAACACTCTG
>NW_018484004.1:0-2759 GCF_002113885.1 Mizuhopecten yessoensis
AGGTGTACACTGTATCAGGTGTGCACTGTATCAGTAGCTAGGTGTGTACTGTATCAGTAGCTAGGTGTGCACTGTATCAGTAGCTAGGTGTGCACTGTATCAGTAGCTAGGTGTGTACTATATCATGTGTGCACTGTATCAGTAGCTAGGTGTACACTGTATTAGTATCTAGGTGTGTACTATATCAGATGTACACTGTATCAGTAGCTAGGTGTGTACTGTATTAGTAGCTAGGTGTGTACTGTATCAGTAGCTTGGTGTGCACTATATCAGGTGTACACTGTATCAGTAGCTAGGTGTGTACTATATCAGTAGCTAGGTGTGTACTATATCAGTAGCTAGGTGTGCACTATATCAGGTGTACACTATATCAGGAGCTAGGTGTGTACTATATCAGTAGCTAGGTGTGCACTGTATCAGTAGCTAGGTGTGCAATTTATCAGTAGCTAGGTGTACACTTCACACGCCGTTTGTTTTGTACAGATGTTACCATGTATGTGGTGTTTCATACTCTGCATGGCTGTCCGAGGGTCGAACATCTGTATGCATGGACATCTGCACTAGTTGTTCGGATGGCGCTGTGGGCAGAACACATACCTTTCACCTAGACGGCCGTTTTCTTTCTCCAATCAGATGTGAAAAGGCATTGGGTTAGTGCACTGACCACGTGGGCTCTGCGCGCTTCTATTTATGCCAATAAGAGCGATTTATACATGTTAAAGATCTATCTTAGGAATAAGATACATGTACCATGCGATAGTAAGATTGTATCCTATAATGATATTGATACCTACGGCCGTGTTACTCAATTGATACGCACACTCACACACCTACATACACTAATGAAATCAAAACAATTAAAATGATTTAATTAATTTCTTTAATGAAGAGGATACGTATGTAACATGTATGAAAAGACTTTACAAGTGAATCAAATAGAAGCGATATAATGCAATTATATGACAGATAATCACAGATGTCACCCTTATCAGTAAATATAATCATTAGTGTATATGATGGCCGGGTGGCGCAGTGGAAAGCGTTCCTGCCTTTCACCAAAGTAACTGGAGTTCGATTCCCCGATCGGACGTGAAAGGGTATGGGGTCACCTGCCCGACCACGTGAGTTATAAAAACTTGTTTCATAATTGTTGTAAGATAAATAAAGTGTATATATATTTATATATATATTTGCAATTAGAAATTAAAACAAATACCGCAAAGAGTATGTGCGTTCCTAAATCAATACAATGCGACAGTTTCACAGCGCTTCCTGGTGGAATATCTCTGCCTACCAGTCAGATTGTAGTAGGCGATATCTGTCAATGATCGCTCGACCTGTGACCGCTCCAGGTATTCTTGCCGGTGTGCACTGTCACTTGGCCCCCATTCGGGACTCGCCTGTTTGAGAGTTGTCCATCTCTGTGTGACAAAAAAATACAAAAAAGAAACTTTTTAATACACTTACACACAATCGGTAAGGAGATAACAGAAGTAGAAGGTTACCAAAGAGAAAAGGACATGCTTAACACAACGCCAATAAATAAACAGTAAGATATGGGTTATTGAACATCATATCAAGAACCTAACACATTCTGTATCATTTTTAGATTACTATAAAAGTACATTCATATGTACATATCAAACTATATAAAATAATCCTAGATAGTCCAGGGGTTACGCTCACTTACGCTCTGTACAACCCAGGAATGTGTCATAGCAAGAAGTTTAAGGCGCACCCCAAGCTGTTTGATTGGTCTCGGGTAAAAAAAAAACTAACCAATTGCTAGGTTGATAGATTACAGAGAGGCACACCCGACTTACACGCCAGTCAATTTTACCGTAACACTACCTCGATATTCTTTTGATGTACATCAAAGGACCCAACTAGTGCTTCTTATCTCATTCACGAAGTGGCACACACTGAGCCTTTGATTTTGTCATGCAGTATTCTAGTGGTTACGCTGCACCCATGGAGTATCGTGGATACTTAGAATATGCATATAGAGATATTTCGATTCACAAATAATCGAACAAAAGTTCTAAATTGATAATGGGAAAAGATAACAGTATTTACGGGCTTACCAGATCGATTATCCACTTATAGAGAAACAAGCACTTGGATCTGCTCTTTTTAACAACTTCTCGTTTAGGAAACAAACATTCCTCGTTCCCCGACAAAGCATTTTCCTATTATCAATACTCCATTAAGGTAGTATCTTTATTTAAAGAATATATTGAGCCTCACTTAAGGTTATCACTAAATAGAGATTTTAATCATCATATGAAGAGCATTTTAGGAAGTTGGTGCTACAAATGGTCTGTCCGCCTCGTACACTTTCTTGCATGGACACACTGCACAGACAGAAATATCAGGCATCAATACTATTGTGCATTCTCGTTACGATACTTCCACACGGATTCTGACATCATCAATATCGTACGAGAATCTTTATGTCATCACGCCAGCAACATTGGTCAGTGTAAGTCAGTTATTTCTTTGAATTCGGGGTCCTTAAACTGTCGCTCGGTGAAGGAGAAGTAATTGTTCATCGGAGATTTTGTCACATCTCAGGACATTGACATTCTTGTATTGACAGAAAGCTGGTTAGGTTCAGACATCGATGACCAGATACTTACTGAGCTGATACCAACAGGCTATGGATTGCTCCACAATGCTAGACTCGGCAGACGTGGTGGTGGGGTGGCTGTTCAGTTTAAGAAATGCCTAAGTGTGAGACATCTCTCTTCCAGCCATGA
>NW_018484005.1:0-2759 GCF_002113885.1 Mizuhopecten yessoensis
CTCGCTCGCTCGCTCGATTTTTTTTCTATTTTCAAATTTTCATTAATATTCAATACAGTATATATACACGACATAAACTAAACTTACATATAGTCACACATACTCATTCATTATCATACAAATATACCTGTTTTTGGTGATATTTCCGGTACCTGTAAGTTGACCAAGATCTAAAAGACGTTATTTACGTATCACTATGTTAAAAGGTACCTACCTAACACCGACCCGGGTATACACCTATCGTCGCACGCTAGATAATATGTTCATTTGTCATGCATGACTGGCCTTTTTATGGAAAACCACATTTAAACATTATTTTTTAATGACCCTCCTCCGCGTTATTTATTTATCTATGACGTTTTTTGATGGACAGGTGTTACAAATGACCTAACATATATAAGTTTTACATCGATTTATTAGGAACACTATTTACATCGATATGGTTCTGATGTTAATTTGATTCCTCCCCGCTCTAGTCTGTAGTGTATTGGGTTTGAATGTGGTTAAACACGGATCCAGTTGGCAGATAGTTTGAAGTGAACACATAAATGGATTAACAACTACGCTGACACTGACGGTAAGTCAATTTAATGATGTACCGAACACAACGGTATCATCATCTTATTTACCGTGCAAAAATGACGTCACAACATGCCGAACTTGAAATAATTGGTGTTCTCCCCGTAATTTCAATTTAACGACTTAAAATTTCTCACGGTAATTGTTTGGAGTCTAGAACCGTTTGAACTATCGGCGTTTAAAAGTAAGTTTACCTTAACGTGACGTCAACCATTTTAAGTTTAGAATGTTACATTAGAACTATTCAGCTTGTTAGCCTCGACTTCTGTTACCTGGAACTTTCTGTGTGTTTGTGTGAAGGATCTGAATTACATCTCCGTTACAGAGCATGTCGCATTCGCATATACAGAATCACAAGATTACGCTTACAAATCACGATATTTTGAATTCAAATAACTAGTATCGAATGGGTGGTTGGGTGGTGTAGTAGAAAGCGCACTAGCCTTTCACCTGCAGGGCGACCGGCGTTCGATTCCCCGATCGGACGTGGACAGGTATGGAGGTCACCTGCCCGACCACGTGGGTTTTCTCTGGGTACTCATGTTCCCTCCCACATTAAGATCCCCGCGCGCTAACATCCGGGCCAACAGTACTTGTTTCATAGTTGTGAAATAATCACTGTAAAATAAATACAAGTTATATACACCTATTGATTTTGAATAAATCAAATTCTATAGCATAAAGCGCGATGTGTTCAAGGATTACTCACACCATCTACATGACATTCACTCTGAGGTTGCTTAGTCACTCTAGACAGTAGTTATAGGATTATCCTTGATTTCACATGCTCTTGTATAATCTCATTAAACCAAACGTTTATCTACTCTACGATGATCTCATGCTTGAAAAAGAATTGGTTTCTTACAACACATCAGTTTTGTAAAAATAATGTAATCTAAATATTATTGTTAATCGTCTAGCGTTTGCGATATACGTTAGGAAACTATATGGAAAGATGCAGTTCCCTCAGTTTTGTCTGTACGTCGTTGTGGCATGTCAGTAGGAGTTGCGTCGATATGACGTTGTACCAGCGTGAAGTTGGTTACATATTCAGTATTAAGCTGCCGAATGTTGGGCTAGTTTGACATTCAAATTCAACAAACACAATTAGAACTGTCCTTTTCAAACCTATACTACAAATACAAATACAGAAGAATAATTGCGTTAATAGTTGATGATGATTGGCACATCAACGGAAATCTTATGAACGCACTTTGGACAAAATCGAAAATTCGTTTTTAGTCTGGGGTATCGTTGAGGCATTGACATTTTGAGGTATAGGTGTTAAATAGCGGTATAAACGTTATAATCTTCTTGGCAGAATTTTAATATCAAACTAACCCATAAGTTACCAACCTCGTGTTGGTTGTCACAGCGTGTATTGACCTGCAGCACAGATGCGAGCTCTATAAAGTGCGGTATGATTTACTGTTTACGACCAACAGTCCCGTTTACGACCAACAGTCCCGTTTACGTACGCGGGCCCATTTGCAGAGTAATCAACGCGTACATCTGACATTCTCTTACGTAAACCTTGTCAGTTAGAGTTCTGGTTAATTTTCGGTAACGAGCCAAAAAGGTTTAATCCAATTCACGTTTTTATTGCTCTCGAAATTGAAAAGTTCTTGCACACAATTTACTTTCAATAATTAAAATAAATTTCGTTTAAATTTCACTAGGATTTAAAATCTAAATCGGGCAGTCTTTATGTTGCTGACGTACATTTATGTACAATAAACAAGGTTTATTTCTGTCGTTCAGTCTATTTTCATGACAACCTAACTTCTGTGTGCGAAATAGAAAAAAATAATCGAATTTGACTTTAATACTGCATATCGTGGTTGTGGATGTGATACAGATATTAAAAAGAAAAAAATAATTGTGGTAGGATGTTTTAATGGAGGTGGTCAATAGCAAGTCGTTTACCTCGTCAATCTTAAGAATAATTTTACGACGCGAATCGGCATTCCGCAGCATGACGTCACCATCCTTAACGACACCACGCCTGCATTTTAACTTCACGCTTTACACCTACCTTTATTTTACTCCGATCAGAGAAATCCTAACAATAGCGGGGATAAACCAAGGCCATTCCCTGCTTTAAGCTATACAGTTCATCGGTTGTGCATGCATACTGGTAGTCCGAATTATTCTGACGTTTTATCGACTTTTTTTCATAT
>NW_018484006.1:0-2763 GCF_002113885.1 Mizuhopecten yessoensis
CATTATGAAATTTTAGGGGTGAATTAGTTAAAGGACTTTTCAGATATGACAGTAACGAGAATATTGTGCTCTAGATAACACCTTATATTACAATGTACTTACATTTACATGTAAGTAAGATGTTGATCAAATGAACGGATTGCTAGATAGTGTTGTCACATTTGTGTAGCCTTGCTACAAAAACCACAGTTGACAAAACACATTCTGTATCGATCGGTTTTCATCGTATCTCTGTACTTATAAATATCTCGTGTAATTTGTACATAATTTTTCATATCTGTACTTTCACAATAAAAATGCACATATATGAACGTCTGTATCATCCTATTTATCTTATTTGGCTTTAATTTTTAAATGATTTCGTTTCGAGTGAATTGATGTTTACTGGAGCCTGTATTACGATGGGAACTCCACACAACACACTATCCCACCAGATACATATAAGATAATACGATATTATAAAACATAAATTACATGTCATATATATATATACATGTATAACATCTCATCTTCCCTTTAATATACCGTATATAATAGGTACGATATCACACACGAAATAAATATATAAGATATCTGAAATTTGACGTAATTAAAAACTCGTTCCGATTTAAGATTTGTTGCACTGTAGATAGAACGAGATTTCGTATAGAAGTGAAAATCGATAAATGAGTTGACAAACCACATAGAGTACGATTTGAATGTTTGACATTACAGAGAATATTTAATCAAGACTCATTATCATAGATACACTTCTCGGTACATTTTTCTCAATATTGACCGATCTGTTCCGAATGATGCACACGACAAATTTAATGCCACGAAATGTCTGTCTTTATAAGATTATACTTGATTTCGGAAATATATTTTAAGATTTCTCATTTACTGTATAAGACAATTTGGTAATATGGCTATGAACTACTCTTAGTAGACGAACTATAGATATAACGTTTATAAATCGGTCACACATCATGTTTTGCTTGTAAATATGTATAATTGACCTTTTCCTAACGTTCTAACGATTCTTTCTGCAATTGTTCATTTTTATTGCCTTGAAATATTTTATAAATAAAGCAAAAACAAACAAATAAATAAACGCTTAATTTTCCACATATTTCCATTTAACTCTCACTTAACACGATCAACTATTCTATTGTTTGCTCAGAAACACATTTACGTGTAACAAAAGATCGCATTATAAATATATATGACGTCACACTGTAGACAAGATGCACGTTCCCAGTTTAGAAGTACAATGCGCGCTATCAACATCATCTGGGGTCCATTTGCTGCCCGCTATGATACTCACACTTTCGTGCGCGATCACGATGCCAATTGCACGATGTTAGAAATGTAGGTTTCTTCTCAGCTAGAAAATCGTTTAAGATAATTAGTTTGTATATTGCATGTCTTCTAAGTGCCTGGCTATTTCGTAATCCATCAAGTTCCGTACATCAACAATCATATGCATACCTCTTGTTTTCGGTGTGATTTAAATAAACAAGGAATCTAATTTAAAAGAATGGGTAGGTGTGAAATGTACCGCTGGCTGTGGTCGAGAGGCATGCACACACCCACAACTGATAAACAGTCCAAATGGCTTGTGTTTTATATACACGTAGATGTACATTATGGAATTGTAATGTATGGATATGAGTATACCCTAATGCAAAGGCTGGCTTTTATTATGATATATGTGCATTCCCGTTCCACTCGGCTTCTTTAAAGTACATTGTAACCTATAAAGTGTTGTTGCATTTAATTTATGGCACTATGAATGTAACAGGATTTGGCTTATATTGATAATGACGTAAATTCCGTCGTGACGTCACGACTATAATGTTATCGATCACCACTTCGATAATATCAAATATTGGCTGTTCGTTTTATTGATAAACATACTGTTCAATTATTAAAGCTTATTGAACTCTTATCGCGGATAAGCTAAGAACTGTTTTAAGTTAACCCTCAGCACTCAGAAGCCCTTATATAGCCTCAGTGATTATTTGTTTTAATAATTGTGTATGTATTCATTTATTATTGATGTACATGTCAACAGCCTGCTGTACATGTATTACTAATGGTTCATGTATATTATCATTAATAGTTAATATACATGTAACTTGTGTTTTGTAATTGTATTTCATCTATACTGATGAGCTTCAGGCTCAAAATTAATATAGAATCTTTAAAACTTTTCAGATATGTTTTATGTTTTTATTTACAAACCTGATCTGTGCAATTATTCAGGTTTGATCCGTACGTTATGGACAGACCGAAACAAAACCCTCAATTGTTATTTCTCGTTTTATCCACTTAGCCTTCGTGTGACCTGGTAAAAACTCGAAATCAAAGGAAAGCGTCATTCGTTTCGGTTTATTAACAATAACTCCTATATTTAGATTTCTTATCGTTATTTGATTAATCTACAATCTTGTGCAGACTTACAGGAGCATAACTCGATACTCGGTTGACTATAAATCTCAAAGGAATGCAGTTTAACGACTAAAGCTATGCATCTGATGATCTGTGTATTTCAGTGTTAAACGTGAGTGCATTCCCATGTCTTACCTTTACACACTAGACTAGTTGTTAAGACATGACTGTATTCTAAAGTCTAAGCATGGGTGAATGCTGGTGTCTTGGCGTGAGTGTAGTTTATAGTGTCTAGACGTTAGTGTAGTCTATAGTGTTTATATATTAGTGTAATTTAGTGTCTATGCGTGAGCGTATTCTATAGTGTCTGGCGTGAGAGGATTGTATAGT
>NW_018484007.1:0-2765 GCF_002113885.1 Mizuhopecten yessoensis
TCATTTGATCCTTTCTTTGAATATGTTCCACCACATATTTTGAATTGCTATTTTTGGCACTGGTACATATTGTTCATAACCTAGTCCTTCTGTAATCAAAATATATTTGGTATACAAAAGTTGTAAGATACTTTGATTCTAAGAAGAACACTATTTTTGTCTGGCAGATATCGTTGCTTGAGATGGGTTCTGGCTGTTGATTTATCTGTAAATATCTGATAACTCACCATTGCAAGGAATTGTACATATATACTGAAGCGTATGATCCCTAGCTGTGGTTGCACCATGAAGGATCATTCAATGCATTGTTAGTTTGACAACATTTGTCTTTTGGGAAAAAAATCTGATTTGTTCTTTTAGTTTTATGCGTCTACGAAAAACGAATCAAGTGCTCCTTTGAATTGTAATGGTGTTTTTGTTAAGATAAGGTTTAGGTCTCACTAAAAGAAAATCGAATTCAAAGGAGGGGCATTTTGGAGAGAAAAACTTTTAGAATTTTTACCGGCTAAGTTACTGTTGTCTTTACATCTTGGACAATAAGAAAAGATACAAATATTCATATTGAACAACGTGTTTGGCAATCTATGTCTAAACCGAGAAAAATTCAGGCTGATGTTGCCCAAAATGTTACTGCTAGACGCTTTTGTGTGCATCAAAACACTATTCATACCTTATCAACAGGGACTACCCAAGGTCAGAACGTCCACGTGTACCGTCATTATGTCGGGACAATTACATCCGTGTTGTACACTAGCGATGCCACGTTCATGGATTACGAAAAATCAGCCAAAGAACGTTAAGCAATTACACGTTCGTCCACGACGTCCAGCTATCCGCATCGTCCTGCAACGACGTCATCGTGTTGTACCAAACTTGGAGCAAGAGACATCTCCACTTTACTAGACCCGATTGGGCGCGTATGTTGTTTTCCGACGAGTTTCGGTTTCCAGAGTATATAGACGCGCTAGAGAGCGTTTTCAGAACAGTTGTATCGTGAAACGTCGTTCCCTTTGCGGGGGCAGTGTGATGAACCGGGGTAGAATAACACCGAATGCCAAGACGCCTCTGGTATTCATTAACGGTAAGTTCATCGGTACACGCTACCGCGATGAGATCCTGCAACCCAAGTCATCCCGTCCATGTAACAACTTCACTTGATAACATGACAACACTCAACCACACGTAGCACGCGTTGTGACTGATTACCTGACTAATTAGAATGTGGACCAGTTATCTTGGCCTGCAGCTCCACTTGACTTGTCGCCCTTCGAGCACGTTAGGGAGCTTTCCCCTGTGCTAGTTCGCATCTGGAATGATCGCGACATTCCCCAGGCGTTGGATACATGTGGCGTCGTTAATTGTTGCAATGCGTGCATTACTGATAACGGCCGTGGACATAACCGATATTGACGTTGGGAACTGGCTTAGCATATGATTCGTGTTTCTTGTACCCTCGTGATTAAATGTGTGTTCCTTTGCAAAATGTGAATTGATTGATTAGGTGTATTTTACAATTCTTAACAAACTGTTACTGTACCTTTTGAAATTAATGTGTTAATATGAACTTTTTACCTATGTATAGTTTCTTTTTTACCGCTAGTGTATATGGGGATATTAAGTTTGATCTGAAACCTGAGATGGACTATGGTAGCAGCTGAAGATGTAGTTTTATACATGTATCTAAATCTAGGTATCGAATGTGAAATAATTGAAAATTTGAAAAAATTGTGGATATTGTAAAGGACCAAAGGACCCGTAGAGAGTTTCCAACCTAACAGTCTCTTGTAAACGGTGTTTTAGCAGAGCATTAAATAGAGAAAACCAACTTTGACATTAACAGAAAAAAGATATATCGTAACATCTAAATAGAATTTGTGCGCGTGCAGATGAAACCGGCATGAAGTGTAGTTTTGTTTATTCAGACGCTATTAAATCAGGGTTTTGAGTGTATAAAGACACCACAAGTCCCCAACTTAAAAAGTTATAGACATGTGTAATCATAGCAGGTATACATTTCGGTGGTTTTTCAATAGTATTTTTGTGTGTCTGAAAAGTACTTTAGTCATTTAGTTGAATTAACTTGCCTTACACTGCACGAACAATTTAGACAAATATGTCGCATATCTACGAAAAGAAAACTAACATTTGTATTTAAAGAGTACTAACTTCAATAGATGAATAATCCTTAATGTATCAAGTCTTTTAACTTTACAATTTAATCACCTATTTATTGTATATTGAACGTAATACGTTTTTATTCAACTTTCCGACGAAAGTCAAAATAGATAGAGAAACGGAAGGTTATTATAAAAGTATATTTTGAAGATGATCTAAAATTGTAACCGTTCTAACTTTCATAGATGTAGAAAAGATAGACCATGCTCTCTCACTATTTATACATACTATAAATGTGCATTTTTCTTAATTTTCGAAATGTTTGTCAATATACAACAAACAACAAATAGCTATATATTCGGACACTGTTTTATTATTATCAACAATTTTCAAATTCAATATATATGAGATGGATGTGTAAATGAATTGGACTCTTTATAAAGATGCATTATTGTTGTATAATGTAAATGTGTATGTTGTGTACTACTATATGTGATATGCGGTCCGATTTGCTGTGTTTCACGGGTTTGTTGTACGTATTGTACATGATGTGTTTGGTTTTTGTATTTAGTATGATACTCTTCATGCTGCAAGAGGTGTAGATATATGATGTGTAGCATGAGAACGGTTAGGTGTGGATTACACATGGT
>NW_018484008.1:0-2765 GCF_002113885.1 Mizuhopecten yessoensis
GTTGGTAGTAGCGTAAATTAACAAATAAAAAGACAGGTATTCGATTTACTCGTGGTAGCCAGATGGCCCCACACAATATTTGTTGTTGACATGCACTTAAACCAAGAGTAAATGCGGTTATATCAGGACCACCTAATACCACGTTATCCCATCTGCCGGCTCGTTAGTGATTGGGTCTCAGGAATGTCTCTTGACATTCTCAGTGTCGCCAAGAGCAACGTGAAGAGTAAGAAGAGTCTAGCAAAGGCGAGAGTGTGTTGATCTCGCGTTAGCCTATACGAACTAATGGGTGTTCCATCATGGGATTAAAACTGGTACATGTATATTATATGGTAAGACCTTATTTAAACAGTGTGGTTTGTCCTTATTTTTGAGCAACGGTTTATCCTGAAGTCGACCACGTGGTTCCTATTAATGTATCACGTGGTCCACACTGTTGCGCTAACCCCGAATACGACCATGTCGGATCACGTTGCCTACACTGAAGATGGTTACATGGTTTACCCTTTAGTCCTGAATAAGATAACGATTGCATCAAGTTGTTCCCACTTTGGTTTTGCACATTGTGACCCTTTCGTCCAAGACGGTATCCTGAATTTCATCGTTTGGTGCACACTTATATATCACGTGGTTCGCACCGTGATAGGTCACATGGTTTACCCTTCATCACTTGGAATATCAAATTTATCTTTTACATTATAAGAAACAACACGTATATCAAATATGTAAGTCAAGCAGAAATAAAATATATTTCCGGTTGCAGTG
This sequence comes from Mizuhopecten yessoensis, assembly GCF_002113885.1. NCBI lineage: Eukaryota > Metazoa > Mollusca > Bivalvia > Pectinida > Pectinidae > Mizuhopecten > Mizuhopecten yessoensis. The sequence continues at coordinate 766 of NW_018484008.1, forward strand.
ACATTTTTTTAGAGGTCTCATAACAGAAAAGTAGTCACGAGTGCGTGAAAATGCACTAGCTATTTAAACATCGGAAACAGTTTTCCTTTCAAAAACATGTCTAAGTGGAAAACATGTCAAATGTCCAACATATATATTACTGGGACTGTAGTCTGATGGTGGATTAAAGTTAAACTTTTCAGCAACAAAATTTTGAAAAAGTATTTCCTTTCGATTTTGAATAATCATAATAATCCCAATAGAGTCGAAAAATCGACTCTAAAAGCAACAGTCGTGGTACGATTTGTATTCTACGCTGCCGTTTGTATGATGGCGCTTCAGAAATAGTACTAAATACGTATACAAGGCAAGCCTCTTCTCCCTTATTAGTTCCACATTGTCTTTGTAAAAATCATATTCATTTCTATTCAATACTGATTTGTTCATCATAGTACCCTAGGTGGTTTTATCTTCCTTATTTTGATACATGATAGTGAAGATGTTACCTTGTTTATTTTTTTATGTATAAATAAAAACATCTTTTTCACTTTTAGTGAATCGTTGATTTGGTCATTTATGGAGTGAGAAATGGAAGAAAAGATATGTTATTGATGATAATAAGTCAAAAATAGCAAGCAGAAAGGAATGTCGTATAGCATATATAAGGAATTTTCCCCGAGTGTGTAAATCTTCCTTTATTCATGATATAGATCGTGAAAAAAAAATAAAACGCCAACTTTTGATCACTTACTTTACCGCGATATAGTATTAAAGTTCGCGAAAATTGAACTTTCATAAAAGAAAGTGTTTACATCACATTTAAATGCCCTGATATACAGGCAGTAATGTCTCAGATCGGATAAAAGAACACAACAACAAAGAGGAACATTGTTTCTAAATAATACCAAGTTTAAGGGACAGGGGACGGTCGCGTCCATTCACATCGTTTCAAATGGGAAGATCATACACATTTTATCAAACAATTCAGTGACCTGTTGACATATAAATCATCGAACAATACTCAAATATTATTTGGTGTTTCAAATGTGGATGGACTCTGACGCAGATTTCAAAAGTTTCCTAACGAACAGCAGCTATTTGGGATTTTCCGTTTAACTAAAATACTTTCCAAATTATCTACGACATGCTCATTTACCACAGTATAAACAGATTTCTTAGCAAACACTGTTATATTGTTTCAGAGTGTCATCAACCAAATAGGTATTTTAAACACTTCTTGAGAATCCCCATCTATAGAGAATAAGTTTCCAGTTATAAACAGACATTCTTCGCATGCTTTGCTACGTCCCAATTATTTGGTATATATTTTTTCTTTGTTCAAAGCAGGCAAACATAATATAGTGTGCAAATGATACATTTCGGATGACAACGTCTTTGATGATCGGCAAGAGATAACAGTATACCGACTGGAATCTAACGTTGTACCCTTTCTAGTTGATATGATATTGTATCTTTATGAAGATGAATGTATACTAGCTATTAAAAATGGAGGATAAGAATGAAACCATATCCGATTATTTCCTATTTGGATACATTGATAATGCTTCGTCCTTGTAAAACAAGAATATCGAGGGAAAAGCACATGCATTTCATAATACTAGACACATAATCGTGTAAATATTGACCTTACGTGTAGATTAGTGATAATGGCGATCTCACTATCAAGCTCACGACATATGTGACTTGTTTCACCTCTGATTCTACAATCGTTTGGACTATTTTGCATTTCCGACGTCTAAGCCCCTTAGCGTCACCGTTGAGTCCTGAAAGCTGAGCCATAATGTATCTTTTAGCCAATTTTTAAATATGCAATCACCCGTGCGCGTGTTACGTTCGTCTATATATAAATGAATGTGATATTACTTCTCAGCTCAGTTGTGTTGAAATGTGGAAGAAAATAACTGTGCACCCAATCCTATTCCAAGTTTGGTGAATAACAAATCTATTTCTGATATGTAGTCAAATTGACAAGTAAGTATGAGACCAGCACGGGTAAAGTG
>NW_018484009.1:0-2766 GCF_002113885.1 Mizuhopecten yessoensis
ATACTATAACAAACTCCACTAGAACACAGTCTAATGTAGTACATCCATATGGCAGCATCACATTGACTCAGCAGAGCCATACTGCAAACAATTTTGTCATATTTTCAGAATTGTTAATAATTAAAGCTAGAGAAGCAGGGACATTAGTAAGACTAGAAGAGAGATGTCCTACCGCTGTTAGTATATGATAATGTTTACAGCATTATGCTTACCCCAGTCTATATAAGGGAGATATTTCTTGGCTCTCTGGATGATTGCATGGGTCATACTGTTGTTTGGGGAATAGGCTACCTTAGTTGGTAATTTCCTGAAATCTAAATTATTAAATGCTGTACATTCTGTCCAAGTAACTGCATCTGGGACTGGCTGACCATCAACTCTGAGTCGAACAAATATCAGGATCAAGGAGAAGACAGTAGGAATCCCTATTTCCAGAATTGTCACTATCTTCTTCCGCTTTTGTAAGACATAGTTTTTCCATAGTAAAAGAAGAAACTTGGTGAAATTTCCCATTTTTAAAAGTTAGGGTATATATATATATATTTGATGATGAATAGACCAATCCTCTTGCTGACATACTAGAAGCTATCACGTCATATATGCTGGTAAATCTTCATTTTGGCAGGTGCCTGAAAAAAGAAAATATTACCTTGAAAATTCACATATATATCAAAAACCTGTTTTCTGATGTTTGAACATTTTACTTGATTACAAATAATGTGAAACATATGTATACCTAAAGTGATTTTTTTCTGTTTCTGTTTAAATAAAGAAAAGAAAAAAATCTTGCTTCTTATTGGAAGTGTAATGGTTAAAGATGTTTCATGGTTCTCTTTTGAACTACAATTTTTTCAGTAGGCTGTATGTTTTATTTATTTTTGTTTTTGAATGTTTAGTGATTTTTTTTTATTAATGCAGGGCAAAGGTGCTTGAAATTTGTAATTCGATACAACTTGATTGCATCTGTTCGATATTCGGAATGTCTTTAATTCAGTAAATAAATCCTAATTTTTGTGTTATGCTTATCCCATATTATCTACATGCCATAGTTTTTTTATATATGTACCATAAGTACTCTGATTTTCTGCATAAATCTAGCTACCGTCAAAAATTACCAAGACCAAAGTTGGCAGTAACGTGAAACACAAATCATTATTGTCATGCTTGCTTGTTTTAGAGACTTCAGCAGAACAAGTTGGGTAGTGAGCCCAGTGCTGTAATCATTTGGTACACGTCTTCTTTACACTGTTTACAGTTATCTGTTAATCAATAGACTAAACAGAAATCACAAGATTATCAGATTATAGTGTCACCACGGTACATTTGTGTCCCTGTGACCGTTGCAGTATATATTTAATGGAAAATGTTAGTACTGTTATTTGCTCTTGGCGTACATGTACGGAGCAAAGTCAACTACAAACCTGCAATCTACCAATTGATGACTGAGGAGTCACCGAGTCATGTGTTCGCCGGAAGTAAACAATATGAATATACTTTCTGTTTTGATTTTTTTAACAACCTATGAACGCTTAACTTGCATAGCTCTGTGGATACTTAGTTGAACTGAGTCACATGGACGCTTAAGCTGTCATGGCGTCGGTGACTTTTAGATGAAAAATGTGAATCTGACGTTGTTTCACGATTTTCAACATATGTAATGGAAAGGGACGGTGACCCAGAGGAGCAAGCATCATGTTCAAAGTCCCCCTCCTTGTCCGAGTCGCTAGATTCCCAGGAGAGTGACAAGGACGCTAGTACGGACCAATCTGAGGATGAAATGGACTCGACTTCAGCAAATACAGCAAGGCATATGAATGTAAAATTAAAAGGAGACGCTTATTGTGAATGCTACAAGAAAGGTTCAGACAAATCCTGCAAATGTGGAGAAGATGACACATGTAAGTTACTATACTACTTTACTGCTAGATCAAAAAATATGTATATTGTCGGACCGGGTAGACAGCCCATGCATTTCTTTTCCTTGTACAATCAGCATGTACATTGTACTGCCACAGCATTGAAAAAACAATAGGTCGAAGTATTAACATTTATCTAAGTTTGAGTTCACTGTTACTTTCTCTTTATTTGAACCACAGATGTTAAGGATGCATGCTTCTCTTTTCTATATTTGCTATTTGAATTAGAGTTATCTCCCTTCTCAAACACCCATGCAGGTGGGGGATCAAGAAAATAATACACATGCTGTTACCTATTACAATCATTAATACCCTGCTGGGTATTAAATCGCTCCCATGCCTTGTAATGGAGCAAACTCGGTGTGAATCACACCGGGCCGATTTTGGAATTAACGGACAGCACATTGGTCCGCATCCATAAGTGTGTTTGAAATGTAAAATATTTCTGTTGATGTCCTATATACCTTCAAGTGAAACTCTGCCCTAAAAGTCGTTAAATTATCAAGCTAACGTCTCTAGGGGAAGTAAAATTTGAATTGACCGCCATTTTGGAAACTTTGTATCTCTTCGGATATAGGTCAGACATCTATGTATATATGGGTGATATGACCCAATATGGAAATTGAAGTAAACATGGCGGAATCAGTAGTAATACTTTATTTGGCCATGCAGGCCATACATAGAAAGGATAATGGAGATAACATCACACATGATTTGTCATGGCGGTCATTTCTATTTTTTTCCATGACAGACTTGGCTAATTTTGTGAAATAGTTTTTAGCTTACCTGGCACGAAAAGCCAAGGGGGCTTATGCCGTGGCGCGGCGTCCGTCGTCCGTCCGTCGTCCGT
>NW_018484010.1:0-2768 GCF_002113885.1 Mizuhopecten yessoensis
GTTTCACCAGACACTTTTCCCTATATACAGGTTTCACTAGACACATTTCATTATATACAGGTTTCACTGTAGTCGGGTTCACTATGGACACATTTCACTCTAAACAGGTTTCACTTTAGACAGTATCATTGAAATTATAAGATCATGACAACATAGAAATAACATCTTCCAGAAGTATAAAAAAAAGTATTTAAATTTTATTGATTTATCTGAAGGATATTCTCTGAATTTAGAATGCTTAGGCTATTGCAGTTTTTGGCTTTTAACTATAGTATTTTGTTAATATGTTTAAATTCTTCAAATAAGTGTTGAGCTTTTGTCGTGTTTTTTACAGACCAGCTGAAGGCAACAGTTTTTCTTAAAGAGCTGAACTTTGAGTTTGACTCCAAGTTTTGCAGTAACTGTACGAATACTAACAAGACCTACATACTGAGGTTGAGCCAATACTTTGGATTTGAACCGGTTACCATTAAGTTCAAGTAAGTTTTTTTGTCGTACTTATCTGGGGATCAGCCCAGTATGCTGTCATATGTTGTTGTACCAAAACAAAATATGATGAAAAAATCGACAAAAAAAATACCACCTGTGTTATGTAAAATGACGCTAGATGAAATTTGGGAGGTTATTTTATGTACAAAAAATGCAGTGGAATTTTCTTGTGTTTTGCCTGCAGTAGGACAGATAATTGACACATGTTGTCAATTACATTGTTGCTATGTTTACATTTCCAAGGGTAACCTTGCCACTAGATTTAAACGTCTAACAAATTGGATTACGTTTAAATTCTGGTTCAGGTTGTGATATCAAATCAAACTTTGATAGAAGTGACAGATGGCTGAAATTAATCTGAATCTTTTCAAAACAACACCAATGTATTCCGAATTATATTATAATGGTAGGTATTCTGATGATTGCTTCAAGAATAATATAATTCTGCTTAGAAGGTTCTATTTTGTGAATTTTTGTTGTAGTAAAGGAGCTATAAGTAAAATTAAAGGTTTCACTGAATAAATTTGATAATTTATATATTATGTTTCATTGTAGCCTTGAAACAGATATGACCGTTTCCATGTGTTTAAATGTTTCTGAAACAAGCTGCCTTGTGAATCCTGGTCAGATGGAAATACAGCACGAGTCGGAATATGAGGTATGTCGGTAATACACATAAACTTTTTTGTTAGATTATAGCTCTTTCAACACAAATACAGAAATTTTAATGTTAGTTTAAAGCTCATTCAGTAAGATTAGTGTTTTTTTACGGGGTTTTGTCACTACATGCCTAGAAGCATAAGAATTAGGAGGGGTGGGCTTATTACAGGGACAACAACTTACCATTTGTTGGCATTTCTATTGAATTGTATTAGATACAAGTGGGCCTATTACAACGACAAGGAAATAACATTTGTTGGTTTTTCTATTGAACTGCAACATATATGGGTGGGCTTATTACCAGGCATGGGCTTATTACTGGATAAATAAAGCATGTTAATACACTATTATAACCAGCTGTATGTTTTACCTTACAGTGGAAGATGCCTATTGGGAGCTACTTTTACAGCGCCTTCCGCTTCAGGGTCACATCCAGGGTAATGTCACTATTAATTAAGAACCTTGTGCAAGCAAACCTGTTCATGCAACCACCTCCATTAAAAGACCACCTGCATTAAGCAACTATTTGTAATGTTCAATATTTTAATGATGTTTGTGGACTGAACCTGTACTAAGAGACCAGTTGCATTAATTAAGGTTCAAGACCACTTTCAGGACTTCGAGACGATGGTCGCTTAACTCATTCACCACTACATATCTGAACTGGACTTGTCCAGTCTGTGATTTGGAAAGGTTCAAATGTGACTTTAAGGGTGAATGGGTAAACAGAGGTCTGACTGTACCTCTTTTTACTGTAAATGTTTCAAGCTGGAAAGTTAAAAGATGATTACATTTCCGTTTGCCTGTCATGAAAGGATATTCTGTTTGAGGTGGATTAATTTCCCCATAAACATTCCTAATATAAGATGTTGGCTCACAGCTGCTTGCCATAGTTAGCCTTATATACTCAATACCCAGGCTCGTAGCTGCCTATATGTAGGAGAATCCATCAAATTTTCAAACAGAAAAACAAAACAAAACAGTTACACTGCTTGTTGCATCCCCTTGTCTCCCTACCAAGGCCTTGCCCTGGACCCGCTTCTTAATGAATCCACTCCAAATAAGGGCTAGCTACGCCCCCTGATACAAGTTTACATTGCATAACGTTGACATCCATGTATAAATTTATTATATTATTTTGAGTAGAGTAGAATGTTATTTACATGCTTTGTATGAAATTTCACTTTCATTTTGCTTTTTCAGGACCAGAATTCTCCGTGCACACTTCGTCCCGAGGATACAGCCAACCCCTTCATAGAGTACAACCTAAACTTCGAGAGGACTTGTGACGACCGGTGAACTGTCTAAACAAGTGGTCGATTAATAGCTCAACACATTCCAATATGATGTTCTAGCTATCAAGCGTGACGTATTTATGTTGACCATGCTTGTAAAAGTTACATTACGCTGCACCGACCACCAATCTAACTATTGTGAATGTTCTAGGTCAATGTATACTGATATAAATACCTTGAAGATGACGTTCCTTGTAACAACTGATTCAACGCCGATAGACTGGTCCTCAGCAACATGTAAGCGATTTACTCGAATTCACCGGAGGTCATTCAGTGCAGCAGTAAGGCAGCCTTCAAACTTTTGTTTGTCAGGGGACAATAATA
>NW_018484011.1:0-2772 GCF_002113885.1 Mizuhopecten yessoensis
AAGCAGTTTTCTAAATTTTAAAAAGGATTATTCTTATTTTATAATAAGATTGTTCGCAAGTCTAAAGGGCCAGATAGGTTAGGTGATTCACTAGTCGTTGCTTAAATCTGCTAGTCCAGGACTAGCGGACTAGTGTTAGTGTCGTCCCCTGTTAACGCCGACTTTCTATGTTCTTGTTTTTATCCCCCCGATGGAACACCATGGGTGTCAGATTATGCGCTGGAATGACATATGAAATAACATCAAAAGAACATTGCTGATCGTAATTCAAGCGTAGTCAGGGAGGAAATTTGCGTCATCAATCGATATCTGAGGTCACTCAACGGGGTAAATGTTAGAAAAATGCATCCTGGCCGTTTGATCAGTTTTATTGTATTATAATGCCTACGTTAGCGGTATGATAAGTATGCATAAATGATATATGATTAGGCAATCATCATTTTACTGGTGAAACGTGTTTCTGTCTCGACCCCAGTACGGAAAAATTAACGTGGGCCACTGGAACAGTCAGTAAACAGGAAAAAACATGTATGATGAACAAAGATCTTCGACTTCCATTCGTTTTGTAGTGTGATCATATATCCTTTTAATAGACCGGAGTGATGCGAGGTTGGTGATTGATTAATGCATATGTAATACGTAATACAGTGTGCTAGCGTTGTCAAATAGTATGTTAAACTACACATATATACTTTACACGAGGCACTCCGTTATGAATACGATATACACGTATCTCACAAACTTCATAAGGACACGAAAGGCTTGCATCCTAGCGTCATCACCCTAATTTACCCAAGGGACGTAACTGTTTGATCAAGGGGGCCATGTGCGGTATAACAAACTAGCTGGGACATTACCAGTCTGTTGAAATCAATTATCAATATATGTTATTATTCAAATCGATTACATATTTCATTACAGTCGTGCTTTTATTTCAACATTCATCTGATATTATATAACTGTCGGTATATGCAGGAATTGTAGCCTGCAAAATATATTATAAATCTATATCGATAAGGAATGGCCATTCGAAACAAAGCCGATACAGCTCTGTATATAGGGATTGTGACCAATACAAATGGCGGTTGTCCGCAGTTTTTATTTCTAAAAAGGGAAACCAATTCCCTGATAGCCTGTTTCTGTTTTCTTTGCTATAATTAGGATGTTTTATTAAGCATAGGCCAATCCTAAAGGATCTGTTGCGAACTTATTCAATATCTTGACATACATATGGAAGGGATATATACTATTCATAAACGTTTGTATTCGGATATGAAAGATAAGATATCGACTTAATGTTTTTTGAGAAATTAAAAGTGGTGAATCAGGAAGGTTCCTCGAAATCAGAAAAAATCTCAGTGTTCAATCATTTTCGGAAGAGCCGTTACAGACGGTATTGGGATGCACCACATCATTTAACTCATACAGTGCAGACTGAAAACTGAATTGCGTTTGGATTGAATCAGTTTCTACAAAATTTGAACTAGAATTTGGATACGAATCAGACTATTTTTCTCGCTGCCAAAAGTACAACATAGACTGCGAGGAGGATATCGAAATACGAGTTACCTCCCGTTAAGCGATCAGCACATATAGTTTCCCTACAGCTATATCTTAAAATGCGTGTTTTTTTTATTAGATTGTTATGCTTACTTGTTTCCAGCAATCGTGTAAGTACAAAGGTATTTCAGACTTACAACAACTTACATGAACTTGAAGTGAAAACAAATGGCAGTAAAATGAATCTATAGATAAGAATTCACTACACCGTCTTTCCTTAAATACTCAATGTGTAAGTAATAAGGGAAAAGAACATGTTTAAATGAATTGTAGAATTATAAAAATTATAAATTAAACAATTTCAGTAGCTAAGATGAGATAAAAAGTAGGACGGTTGCAACTTTCATAAAGGAATCTATGAACATTAGAGTAACAGATGTTTGTAATTGCAAAAAATAGGCATGTTTTTTCTTTATATAGGAATAGATGAAAACCTCACAATTGAAAGACAGTATACAACAAATTGAGAACAGAAGCGAACTCGTTTCTTGAAGTCTGTACTGCAGGTAGTTTAAAAAGTTAACAAGTTAATAAGAATAATACGGACACACTAATATTAAGTATGGACTTTAAGGAAGCTTTGATAAGTTAAGGGAACAAAGAAAAACCACAAAGTACAAGTAAAACGCATAAAACAACAAATGAATAACGATATTTTGAGAGAGAGAAAACTAACAACAGAGTACAATACACAAGAAGACAGAATAGACAAGGAAAGGTAGTAGAACTTAATTTCTCTCATAGTAAAAAATACAAACGAAAGTAAAATCTGTAGATATAAAACCTTCGAACATTTAGCTCTAAGAAATACCAAAGGTACTGGGATTTGGAAATGAATAATAGTATACTCGAACGTAAGAAAAAGAAATGAGTACATGGAAATTGTTTTAATGACAGAGTCAGATATTGTAATAACATAATAATAATAATGATAATATGCAACATTTGACAAAGCGCCCTATCTAGCTAGCATAAGCCACTCTAAAGCACTCTAAAACATTCAAACGAATTAAAAATAGCATGGGATCACTGTAAGCTTATAATAAAAAAAGGTGTTCGTTATATATTATTATAAAAGTAGGTCAGAAAAAAACATCAAATTTACTCCGGTCAAAATATATTAGAATGGGAAACAATGACTAACAGAACTTGAGGGGAAAACAAAATAAACTGAAATGCTTTAGTATACAATGAATAAGGAAAACAAACTGA
>NW_018484012.1:0-2773 GCF_002113885.1 Mizuhopecten yessoensis
AACTTCCTATCACGACGTGTCATGCTGGTTCGGCTGTAGAAGCTTATAATTGCTGAGCGGATGTGCCGCGAGTCGCAGTGTAACGTGTTGGTACCCGAAATGGAACCCTATCATATATATATATATGATGCATTTATATTTTGATTTACTTATTCCTAATTGAATATCATATACTTTCAAGCATATGGAGCAAGTTTTGCCTACCTGTTGTATTTTGCTCATGAACTCAATAAAAAAACGGAATGAAAAATATCCCGGGAAATCTTACATATTCCTTAATACAGAGAATTGAAGGGGGTTTAGAACCAGTGGTTGATATAATAATTAAGCCATAAACAATTTCTTCTTCAAAATTTAGAATATCATCAGTTTTTACGTGAACTGGCCCATATAATCGTGTCTTAAGCTTGTTATTACCTTTTTACTACACACGTGCTCCAGATGAAAAAAAAATCTCACAATGAATCTTGAAAACATTGTATGATACACTGTTTGTCGTATATACTACTACCTTATATATTTCTCTATTCGTTGAAAGTCAACTAGCATCACATCTTTCAACCGTCTTTTAAGGCCTAATGGTCATCGAGATCCCGGTTGGTCTGTGACAAATGTTAATAAATAGAAGTTCAGCGCGAAGAAATGCAATTAACCTTTAAACTAAGATAGTCCTCACAATATCAATAATATTTTCATAATCTAATTAGTATTTCTTCACGACAGACTATTTTATTTTCTTACATGGCACACCTTTGTGTGGGTACTATTTCCAGTTCTTGATATTTATCTGCCGCGATCAGACATTCTATTTAAACCATAAACATAACCAAATGGGGAAATCCTTTCTTACGTTGTTCTCAAGCCGTTCTCAATTTAACGAGTATTCTCATACTGACAACAAGTGATGATGAGTTTATACTGCTACAGGTAGGTATTTCAGAATAGCATATAGCTGATTAAACGTACACCATTATATATACGCCAGATACTCAAACAACGTCAAAAATACTCTGTCAGGTAGAAAACGAAATACTATTATATGAACCTAAAATTGTCATGACGTCATTCGAAAATGCCGCCAGGTAGATTGATAAAAATCTACAGACAGTATCTGAGCCAGATCTTGATTACCGCTATCTCTACGTAATGGGTGTAAGATAACTTGCACCATACAGAACACTCATGTGGAATTAAAAAAATCACTCCTTGGGATGAGATAGGGGACCTCAAACCTCAAAGGGACAGATTCTTAAATTGCCAAATTGCCAAACATGAGGCAAGGAGGTAAATTATTCTTTTAGTTTACCCTGTAGAACCTGATATATATAATGCAATATTGACGTTACGGGCTAAAAACATTGTTGACAAGCCGTAATGCATTGTTGACGTGACGTCAGTGTATTGTTGACGGCGCCCGAGAGCTCTTATGAGCAGCTAAGGTCATTTGCTGGTGTATTTGCTTCCTTGTGATTTTGGTGTCTTCAATGCTACCGTAACAGGAGGCACAAAATAAAACCTCGATTATGAGGGGGGAGGGGGACATTAATCGCATTTTAATACATGGTAAACGGTTACCTGAATAAAATCATTATGGCGAGAGAGAGAAAAAAAGGTAACTTCAATAAAAAGTTCTAATAAATTAATTTATTATTATGTTTTTCTACATACTGCTCCAAATAACACGCAGTCTTTAAATACATGCACAAAAAATGCATGAGGTTGCCAAGGCAACGCTAACCCGTATCAACACCTTATCATCGGGGGGCGACAGGTGTGCTAGTGTACAGATGTTTGTCATTAGCGCATATATGAATACGTTTAGTCACGTTACTTCAACATTTTCGTGTGACGATTCAGTGAACAGGTTTATCAAATGCAATGATTTACATTACAAGATGTGATTGGTATTTCATGGACGCGATGTGATTTAAACCCCACAGACAGCAGCAGCTTGGATAATGAGCGTATTGTCTACAGATTAGAGGTAAGGTTTTACAGGTGCGTAATATAAGTAAATCTTAAAAGTCATGTTGGTTTACAATAACAGTTTTATCAATCACGTGTTTAGGTGCAGTTAAAAAAAGCGAAAATTTAACATTATGAACCGGATTTTAATCCCATGAATGTGTGTATATATTCATTTATGTACTATACTGCCGTGTAGCTGTTTGTGCGATAACGTTTAAATGTTTATATACCCTGATATAGACGTGCGACACAGTCATATACACACACACACAAACTACCACACGACATGCTTGCTAACAGGCGGTGATGGAGTATATACGTACCTTATGAAGAACGATCAGATAGTACTCGGGTAAGTTGTTGGTGTTATGTGGAACTCTATGGGGATCTACGTGGTACCCAGGGGATCTATCTTCTGGTCAGCGTCCTTGTGTCAGTGCGTCTTGTGTTCTATTCGGATCTGTCAAGGTCGGTCGTGACTATACGTAGATGTGGACCAGGCTGCTATACCAGAGATTCGTCGCATCGATTTTTCCCGCCATGTGTTTGCTTTTCATCTGAACCCGACTGGTGCACGTTCCATGTTAATTGATTTAGGAGTCCCTAATTAGTCTTCTTATCGACTTTGACCAGATGGGAATATTTAACCAAATTTTTCAAACACACGAAGAATAAAGTACTTTGTGGTTATAATGACATGTTATATTACATGTAGTCCCGTGGTGTATACTTTTATTACATACCTGATTGATATTACTAAAGGGATACAGCCAGTGTTCAGTCCAAGAAATACAAGGTCCTGTCT
>NW_018484013.1:0-2773 GCF_002113885.1 Mizuhopecten yessoensis
TATTTATCTAAAAAGTGTCCCGATTTGGGTACAGTGACGTTAGATGTCTATATGATATAAAACAAAACAAAACATCATTTAGGATATAGCTCACCTGGTCTTGGGTTGTCAATATTGTCAGGCTTACTCAGTTTACTTTTTACTTTATAACAAGCACACTGAGTCTACACAGAAAAAAAATTACACTGGATTTTTTTTCAGCACAGGATGACTGTTTTTTAAGTTGTTTTTCTCCTTTTTTTTCACAATGAAGCACCTAAAGACAAAATGTATGCAGACCTGAGAATTTTTCTTTAGTTTTGCTAATGGTTGACTTGGCTTATCTAGATTGTTTCATAAAACAGAAAAGTGTTGGCTGTTATTGCTATGGCTATATCTGATATTGTATCCATGGTAACCGTTTATCTTTTCTCGTAGGTCCAAGTGGAAGCCACAGACAATGGAGTGCCCATAGCTAGGACAGCCAGATCAACTGTGACCGTTACTGTTCCCAGAGATACCGCTAACCCATTCTTCACCAATCTTCCCAATACTATCACTATCCAGGAGAATGCCGTCTCTGGATCAACTGTGTTTGATGTGATAGCTACTGACGGTGACAAACGAGTAAGCATTTACTTTTTTTTCATATATTTTTTTGTGATTTATTTGAAATAGGAGCTGGTAAGGTAGGAGGCACTAGATCTATCAGTGCTTTTCCTCTTAGCATGTTCTATATCCAGCTCGGCTATAGAATTTACTGACTTTTGTCTTTTCATTTACAAGGGCAATATGACATACAAGCTGATAGGACAATTCCCAGCCCAAACATTCTTCAAGATGGACCCTCTCACTGGTCAAATTACCATCCTCAATGTACCGAAGTCTGACTCACTGGAGACCATGGTGTACACGGTAGGCAGGAAACATCCTCGTGTCATATAAGAAAATTGTGTGGGAGTGATATTTTCATGTCTGGGTTAATTTTCACATTTTTGATTTATTCAAGTTGCAAATATGTTGGAAATGTTCACATTGACAATGCTGTTACAATAGAACTGTTGACAAGTTTACATCGACAATGATATAGGTATTTTGAAACGTGTCTATAAGTTTGCGTTCATAAATTAGCACTGATTAATTGCACAAACAAAAAGATTGGCATATATTTTTATTTTTACATCACAACATGGCAACAATTTCATTTGCATTCTTTTTCAGCTGAGAGTGGAAGTGTACGACAGCTACTGGCCGAGCAATAAAGTATACGATGAATTAAAGGTGCAAATTACCCGTAATCCTTCAGGACCTACCTTCAACCCCAAATCCTACATTGATACAGTGCGGGCAAACATTGATTTGGGAACAGTTGTGTTCCAGCTGTTGGCCACAGATATTGACGGGGTAAGTTGACTGGTGATGCCTTGATCATTTCTGTAATGTCCAGCAGGATGCTACTGGTACTTTTTATGTTACCAAATAGGGTTAATGGGGACGTCAAGAACAGTTGATTGAGAAATGTAGAATTTATCTAAAACAATCAATCATTCACTCTTGCGTGTTATCTCACATTTTCAAATTGTTGACGCACGTTCTTCAAACACATTCATATAGTCAGATATGTGTAGTCTCAGCATCATGTCATACCATCAAATTAATGTTACTCTTTTTATTGTGTTTCTTTGAAATATGCTGTTACCGGTATGTTATTTAATTCTGTCAATTACATCACACTGTGATTTTTATGGAATACTTCTTTGAAAGGGGTTTAATAAAATGTTTTAGAAAAGTGATAATGGTAATGCTATACTTGTTGGTACCATTTACATCAAATCTCCCTGTTAACACATGTCGTTGTACACTATTCTCTTACAGGACCGATTAACATACACCTCTGATATGAGCGCACTTGATCAGGAGTACTTCTCTTTGAGTCGAGACAGTGGAGCCATCATTCTCTACAAGTCCCTCGAGACGGTCGGCACACCCAACAGGTTTGATGTAAGTATGGCAGACCATTCTTATGCCAAAGTTATTTAGACTTTAATAATTGTTAGAGATAAACACATGCTAGGTACTGTACAATTTTGACTTAATAGACTGATTAGGTAGACTGCTCTGAGATTAAATTTAAGAGAATGTCGTGAGACTTAAGTTAATACAATGCCATGAGACTAAAGTGAATATCCTGCCATGACACAAAATTCCAATTATATGTAGCGTGAAGTGACTGTCTGCTGATCTTCTACATTTTAACTAGTGCCAGATAGTTTTCTTTAACCCGTATACTTCAAATCTTCAACAGACATATCTCGCTAGTTCTTTCTTTGTTATAATATCTACAATAAAACATACACAGCAAATTAGCTTTTACATAAGATTGGCAACTTTTGATGTGTCATACCTATTTGTTTTCAGTTCAATGTGTTCGTGTCCGACTCCCGAAATCCGGTCAAGAATGACACAGCCTCTGTGTCCCTTTCGGTGACCGCATTACAAGGACCACCCAGGTTCACACAAAACAACTATGAAGTGACCATCCCGATTTCACAGGCTATTAACACCTCTGCCACCTCTGTACTTGCTACAGACCCTGACATTCAGGTAACATTTCATTTACAGATCTAAACCATAAGTTCAGCTCACTCTCAAAAATTCTTAATCCTAAAAGGACATTTTGTCTATAAGTGGAATCTTGAGCAACACATATATATGATCACTGCTATGTGAAGACCAAGGTCTAACAATAATCATTGCTATGTGAAGACCAAGGTCTTACATATGATCACTGCTA
>NW_018484014.1:0-2776 GCF_002113885.1 Mizuhopecten yessoensis
GACCCAAATATAGATCATGAAAGTAACACTTCAACTACAATTCTTCTTTCTGAAAACTATAAACATCCCGGAGTTACATTAAGCAGTGATGTAAAATGGACTGAACATTTCTGTATTTATAGACGATATTTTTACCGCAAGAATTATGGAACTTACAAATAACCTAAAACCATTTTGTTTAAATTGATATTAATCAATAAACACTTTATTTAAAATATATTTATATATCTTATTCTACTTTTTAATAGAAAAAGGTATTAAGATATTTAAGGGAGATGACTCTTACATACATCAGGAGCTATAGAATGTGTAAAGAAGATCATAACCTTAACCCAAACCATGTCTTTTATAATCTTTTATGTTTGTGTGTGATCCTAGCTGTTCTATAAATAATTGTCACAAAAACGTTTGGATAAGTATGCAACTTTTCTTGTCGGTGTGACTTTAAGAACAAATATTCGTAAACATAAGGCAGAGACGTTTATATACGTCTCTGCATAATGTGCTAATTAGTGACGTCTATTCTATCTAGAATATCTCTATTTTTCCTTTGGTGCTGAAAGGGTAGGATTTTCATATGACTAAATGTAATAATTTACTGTACGGCTAAATATATAATTAACCGTTGTCAGTTTGTAATAAAACCAAACGAATTTCCAGAAAGCAATTAGGGGATGGATTTGTTCACAGACATGTCACAACGATGACTGTTCGAAGATGTTCGAAGATATGCCAAACATGCGTGTCTAAGTTGAAGTCCATTAATAGAGTAAACATCCTCTTGCACACGCGTACATAATCGGTGCATTAGAGGACGCCACCTGCTAGTAATTCGGACAACTGTGTACTGGTCATCACTTCCTGAATGACCACAGGGGACTGGGTGTGATGGATCTGGACCGTGTTACGTCACGAGCCACTGACCAATAGGGAGAGTATTCATAGTGGTCACGGAATATTAAACGTGGCAATTCCTCTTCAATGACCGCTATCATACAAACAAACAGTTCTGACCACGCTGGTCAGTAACGGTACAATTTAGTCATACAGTACATGTGGTCATTTCCCTGAGTACTAATCAGCATAAACGAGGGTCTATAAATGTGGTCAGTACTTGTGGTCAGTTCTAATGAGGAAGTAATAACATTTAGTAAAGTGACTGGGCGGAAAATAATAATGAAAATAAATTTGATCGCAAAATCACTGTAAAGATGGCATATGTGCCTTTTTAGGGGAACATTTACCCAGAAAACTCTTTACAAGGACGCCTCACTTTTTTTAATGTCAATGCTTATATATGTTTCATTTATTCGAAAGTTAATTACCTTTTGAATTTTTAAAGCATATCGGCAGTTGATGTAAAAATGGATTTCCCATTCAAGTTCCCTACATTTTATGTTGGTTTTCGAAATAAAACTAAACACCAAATCAATATCAAATGCAAACATTGATTTGGACACAAACAGTAATGGAAACTTTATTTTGCGAGCTTTCGAAAACGCCTGTCTTCCATTGTTAAGTAAAGAGTGCAAATGGCCGATGTCTTGATTCTAAACCGCTGAAATCAACACACAATTCAGCTGTCAGAAAATTTCGAGACATTTCGTCAAATTAGCGCTCTACATCAATATCTTCTTCTATAACTTGAGAATTACTATTTATTTTCCAGCTGAAGTAATGTCTTGTCCCTCAATTTAAAAAGACTGTCTTGATTGGTTTTATAGCACATTGTTTGAGATATAAAAGAAAATTTGACTGTGAAGTCAAGAGCGTTTTGCAGTTTTGAAACAGCGGTGTGTTGGTCGGCGAGGGTCCGACTCCTGGCATCGAGAGCAACTAATGTCAGACCAAATGTATCTTATTTTCCATCGGGCGACCCTTGAGAATTATCCTCAGTAATGACAGTTTGATTTCGCAGGTGAAATTTGAAATGCTGTATTACGCTGGCTGTTCAAATATGGGACACCTTGCTGAATCAGTTTTTTTTATTTATGTATATTTTGCTGATGGAACATCCATTTTCCTATTTCTTATTATCATTCAATGTTCTGTTTTCACTTTATTCTATAATCCGCGGTGTCCCCCTTGCCACACAAACTCTATGGTCGCTTGACTATGTATATAGTGAAAACAATTGTAATAAAATCGTCAGATAGTCGCTCCGTTCGAGAATGGAAGAACATTGCTCTCAACATTATTCAATCAATGGCTACTTTATCTCAATAAAAAGCTTCCAAATCCGCCTACAGCTAATAAATGTGTACTGGATCTCGACAAGGGCGCGAAGTAGATGTCCATCTTTTCCTGTCAATGTCAGAACATGTATATACCGATATAGCATTTACGACCAATTATACTTACTCTCCCGAATGGTGAGTTCAGTTTAAACATATTTTATTTGAAAAATAAAAAATAAAATGGACACAAGTTATGACAACTTAGAAACGCCCTTTTCCATTTAACCATTTAAAATGGCATCTTTAATTCCATTTATTTTAGAAAATTTGCTACTACAATCTAGATGAGAATGTAGCCGTTTACTCCATTTTTTTTATTTCGATAAATAAGGTCGGATGTTGGAACAGCCGCTGTTCTCAGTTAACACTAGTTTCCATGATTAACGTGCATACTGTTAAATGTCAAGAAGCCACGTTCTCCCAGTACACAGAAGATTTATCAGACAAGTGACAAATGATCATAGTTCATATTCAGTTTACAAGCTTCAAACGGTAGTGAACTCTCAAGAAGGGAGGTAAATCACAACCAACCATCAAGT
>NW_018484015.1:0-2778 GCF_002113885.1 Mizuhopecten yessoensis
GTTCGACCGACATCGTCATTTTTTTATCAGGTGGGACAACAGACAGTACGTGCACTTCAAATATCGTAGCTAGAAGAAAAAGGAAACTTAATCAAGATGACAGCATATAATAAGATTTAAAATAGCTTAACTATGAAAATATTTATCAACCGGCATTAAGAAATTAAATTAAACTAAAAAGCTGCATGAGCAACGTACTTGTCGCTTTGACAGAGACCGCTATCTGCAATCGGCTACATTAATTTAAAAATATGAAAAAGAGAGGAACTCTTCGATCATTTTAAATTAAGGAAAATCGTGAATCCTTTTGATCATCATGTTGTTAGAAAACCAAATTCACAATCACGACGTATCTAAGTTTAAATATCTTTAAAGTTGTGATATCTGCTTAATATTGCCATGCCGAAATATGGTTTTACACACCCATTGAATTAACACTTCCGCCCAATCCTTGATGTCAACACGTTGTCTGGAAAAAAATGAATATGCACAAAAAATGATAATGCTGCTACAACAGGTTAACAGTACAGTTACCTGATGATGCTGCCGTTAATTCTTCAATTATCTGACGTCCAGCCGACACCTGTATAAACACAATGCGGATGGACAGCAGCCTGTGCCTCGAGACATTTCGACGGCAGTGCCGTTCTGATACACAGGTAAAATATATGCCAGGCGTGATAGGTCACATCTGTTCGACGAATAAATTAAATTAATACTATGACCATGAAGAGTCGGGGACAATGTTATGTTCGACGAATGAGGGGTTTTCGAGTAAACCGAGTTCGAGGAAGTGGGGGCTTATTGTAACTTAAACCATGGCTAAGATTGAATAATGCAACCACATAACGGCTGTTTGTCAAACACGAACTTATCGAGGGCTTTAAATAATAGAAATTGCATCAGATTTGTTTAGCATGCAGGAAATGCACTGAAAAGCGAAAATGAATGGGAACTAATGTTTTATTTAGTACCTGATTTATCTCTGCATTAAACATAAACGTTTTAAATGTTCGAGCTAGGAGGATCTCGAGTGTTTGGATACCGTGGCAGCTGCGATCAGTTCAATCCATTTGGTTAAAGACCATGTATTTATAAGTCGTTACCGCTTGACGTTACTGGAAGTATTTTCTAGAGGTTTAAAAGATATGATGCACATTCTTCAGTCCGCCTGGTGACACTTGCATATTAGAGTTCATAAATACCAAGGAATTACTAATCTTATAATATTGTATAATGTAGCCAGTCCGCTGAGACCTGTCAATTCTCGTTGTCTCTTAACATGTTGGGGTAGCATTCTCAGCTGACTATCGTTTTACCTTTCAAGCCTATCTCCATCTTTCTAGGTAGATCTTAATATAAAATATTCAGTGTTAATATTAAATTTAAAATGCTGCTCGTGGGTTTTCCAGAGGAAACCAAAGGTACGGCTTGCTTTACCATAGAGTTTTCATTCTTATTGTAAATCCTTGTAAGGTAATTCTAATAATTCAACTTACTCTAACACATGGTCAGAAAGAATGGACTGGTGGTAGATCGTCTTTGTATACTGTGACCAATCCCAGGAGTACTTCAGTTTCTACTTGATCCTTAACTTCTCCATCAATTAGTACTATTGCTCTCTGTCTGATAGTAGAGCGGCGATACGATGCCTTGGTGATGGGGTAAGTGTAAAAGTAGACTGTCACTGACCTTCCAGAAATTTTTACCAGAATATCCGTCTGTTTTCTGTCTACAGTGTTTCTTAGTATATCTTCAGCAAATTCTTTCAGGTGTAAAGATCTTCCACTTAACAGCATGCAGCTAGGGACAAATTATATTTCTTCTGGCATACTTCATTATGTGAATGGTTACTAATGTTCACGTAACTTGCGGCAGATACAGAGATAAACGATATAGGCCAGTTGCTTTATACTACTATTAGTTCCTGAAAATAAGTTTTACTTTGGCTTTATATTAGAAAATCTGCATCTCGATAGGGAATTAGGATCTTGAATAAGTGATGGAACCTTTGATGCAGGTTTACAGCAAACCCCGTACGTATTCCCGTACGTTATAATTCTGTCAGGGCAGGATATCTATGGTCTTCGTTCTTTGGGAGTTTCGTCACTTTAGTTTCATTAATATCTGTCATTTAATTCTGACTCAAAATCTTCTCCCTTTTAATGCTGGCATTCTTGGGGATATAAAAAAGGAACTGGAAACAGGTGCATACAGATAAGTCGTTACATTCAGATCTGAATTTTCGAAATGGACGATTGACAGTTTTGGATGATTTTTCAGTTAGTGATAGTGTAACGGGTTCCAGAAATGAAATTCCATATTTTCTTTTTTTTAAATTCCACTTTTTGGGAGGAAGGAAAGGATCATGTGTCCCCAAAATATTGATAAGCCGCGGATCCTATATCTTTTTAAACACAGATAAGCATATATCTATGTTATAAGATGCAGCGTTTCTGGTTTTATTTAATGTTTTTCCATTGCGTAATATTAAATGTGCAGCAAATACTCCGCAATCACTTTCAAGATGGTATACACCGCATTACATGTTTCAAATCATGGGCGATAGACAATCCTAAAACTGTATTCTAATACCACTGTCAAAAAATCATTATCAAACTTGAATGTTGCATGCACAGATAACGGCGGCGTGATTTTAATCATTTACCGACACGATAATATTATCTATACTTCACATAATCTCCATTAATAATTATTGTTATCGCTGAACATGTGGCTTGACACGTTCAGATCCATAAATCATTTCTGTACACAACT
>NW_018484016.1:0-2778 GCF_002113885.1 Mizuhopecten yessoensis
TTGGGGGATGGATGTTAGGGGATGGGTGTTGGGGGATGGATGTTATGGGAATGGTGTTTTGGGAAGGGTGTTGGGGGATGGTCGTTAGGGGATGGGTGTTGGGGGATAAATGTTAGGGGATGGATGTTGGGGGATGGGTGTTGGATGATGGATGTTAGGGGATGGGTGTTGGGGGGGATTGGGGTGGGGTTACAGTTATGCACATGGCAGGGCCCTTTCTGAAATGTCATTGTTCTAGGTTTTCATTATATTTGCTGTCAAAATATCATGCAAAATATAATTGAAGTAAAAAAACAAACTCTTCACTGAAAATAAGCTCAAGTACTCATATTACAAAATATTGCAGAAAAATGATCTGATGAATTCCACTTTCTGTGTAAATCTGTAAAATATTGAACCAAGGAAACAGCTTTACATTCGTTATTTTGTCTGCTTTACAGTGTTTTGGCATCATTGACGAGGATAACAATGATTTGCTGGACTGGCCAGAACTGTACAAGTTTGATTTAAACAAGATGGTGAAAGACCACCCTGTCTTGTTTCCTGACATAACCAGTGAATTTGACACAGAGCAGGGTGAAGTAGAGGGCGGTGAAACTGACAATAGGGAACCAGGAAAAAGTGACTTTCACGCTGATGATTTTGATATGGTTGAAGAGGAAAAAGAAGAGGAAGATTTTAAAAAACAGACAGATTTTGAAAAACCAACATCTAACCCATTTGATAGTGAGACGATTGAAACCTACAGTGGAAGGATACCGGTACATATACATCATGTTAAACAGGAGCCGGAGGAAGTGGTCGTCAAAGTTAAAACGGATCCAAAAAAAATGAAACACGAGGAGTTATAGTTGACAATATCATTGTTTAGATTTAATCTTGGAAACAAAACAAGTGTCATGACTCTATTTTTACATGCAATGTTTGTTATGAAGCATCACGGACACTTGTCTACACTGTAAATCTGCGTACTAAAATTTAAAGCTTCAAATCTGATTAATTTTCACAATTCACTGGAGTCTTACTAGTTAGAATACACTAGTTTAGTGAAGTCATCACTAACCGAGTACTGTGTTATTTAGAACACACTGGATTAGTTTGTGGTTGGGATATTGTTGCTAATTCAGCTTCATCTGTGTCAATATATTTGAGAGCATATTTTTGCAGTACTGATAATGTACAAAATTTTGCTTTCACCTCAATGATAGAGGTTTTAAACAAAGCAAAGCTTTCAGTCCTGATCTGATCTATAAGACTCTATCAATTTGAAAAAAAATCCTCCATATTAACATTTCAGAGATTCATGAGAATATCCTGCAAATCTCTCAATTTTTAGTATGATAAAAGTTTAAAAGTCAACAAAATGTCAAGTGCTGATACCTTACACAACATGACTTACTGAAGGTATTGTGTTCTACACAGTACAAAATGTGACCAATTTCATTCCATACCCATTACATTCCATTACTGTTAATTTGTAGTATGACATGTGTTTTGATGGGATAGTTTTTCCTATTTTACTTTAGTATACAGGTTGTGAGGCTCATTCTTTTCTATGATATACAATTATCATCCTTAATAGAGATGTATCTGTTTAAGATGAAGTAGACATTAACTATTTACTGTTATAATCAGATCAAAGTGACACACTAGGTGTTATCAATTTTACTGACATTTTACCAGGATATGTTTAACTTTTATATTCTGCTAAAATATTATTTTGAGTCTTTGGAGAAGGAATAACTGTACGGTACTGCGTTTCACATTATTTAAATATACACTAACTTATGATTACATGGGCAAAGAAGTAATAACGACAGTGCAGGCAAAGAAATCAGTCAATTATTCAGGGCGATCTGCCCCTTTATCAAGACAGGAACATGCTAACTTATGATTACATGAAAATAGACCTGCACCAGTATACTAGTACATTTTAGTACTTAGTAGGTGTACAGTTTTTCATTCTGTGAATGTTGTAGAGATATTCAAGATTTGATCTATTTCATGAGTGGTGTTTTGCATTATTTAAATTGCTTTTTTCTATCGCTGGCAATATTTCTGCACAGAATTACAGCTGTGACTTAATATGTATACATATCTATGCAATTTGTTTGTATATCATAATCTTTAGTGCACACATATAATGGTGTAATGATTTACACGTTCTTATACATTATTTTTATAAAATGTTACTTCACTTTGTTCTTATAAAACATGAAACAGAAAAATTAAAACTTCTAAAATCAGAAAATTTATTCTAATTTATTTGAGGTTATGCCATTTCTCAACTTTTTCTCATTTTTAACTTCTGTTAAAAATGTTTGGCTGAAATATGGCTTAAGGAGATAGTATTATGATTGTTGTTGATCAAATTGGAGCCAGTATATGCTGTTTGTTGTTATCTACACTGTCCCCCCGCTCCCCCCATATATACAGTAACCTCCCCTGGTTAGAGCGATAGTATAACAATCTGAAGTCCATGTGGTTAGAGCGGTTACCAGTCTAAAATGTTCCAGACTTTAATAAAATATGATAATATTTTCAACGATTTTAAATTTCAGGATGGTGAGGAATCATATCACCTTTCTTCCTTTGTCTGTAGTTTGACGGTCACCCTGATCAGTTTAACAAGATGGAAGCTAGGTGACTACCTTGAATTTTTATTAGGTCACCTGACCATAGGTCATTGTGACCTATTACCATCCGTCTTCGTCTGTCATCGTGCACCATGCGTCGTGCGTTAACTTTTATCTTGTGAGCACAATAACTTGAGTAAAA
>NW_018484017.1:0-2781 GCF_002113885.1 Mizuhopecten yessoensis
AGTCGTACCTTGTTTACATTGTACTCTACTGACAGTCGTATCTTGGTTACATTGTACTCTACAGACAGTCGTATTTTGTTTAATCTGTGGTTTATGGAGACATGCGTACATTGATTACATTTGACTAAGGCATTTTCCGCAGGCTATGACTACAAACTATGACCCATACACAAACGTATTTTGTAAGACTCCTCACTCACTCGGTATATTATTTATCTTGTCTGGTATCGACCGCCATACTATTCGGCCTGGAATAGAAGCTAGACACTTAGGAAAGCCTAATACAGATTAATGACATCTCCTTCCAAAACAAGATGGATGTACGACAGGAGCAATTCACTTGTTTGCTTGTACGAAATACTGTAGGACCACTTTTCATAGGCCCTTTAACAAATAATTAGGCGATAATATCTGACTTCAGTAAAGAAAAGAAAAAGTAACAAGTCACATTATTTTATTTTTTTAATCTGATTTCAATGATTGCAATTCAGAATTAATCATCATATCACATCTCGTTGATTTGTATACCAATACAAATCCTTTCAAATATCCTTCTTAAACTATCCCTGGCTGAATTAAACTAAGAGTGTTAGGGCATCAACTGCTCATCTTGTTTTGTTATATTTTATTTTCAGTCGATTTTTGTCTCAATATATATAACACTCTCCACCCCTAAAGACTTTATGGAATATTTCACAATTCCAGGGACGATATACCTTGAAAATGGGTCATGATCATCATTTATTAAACGATTTTGTCAAGGTGACTTATTATTCGAAGAAAGTCTTATCGACAGCCCGTCACTCAAACAAGTTAAACATAGATATATTGAGTATTTTCATATTATTTCTTTAGAACAAGCCGTTTGAAGTTTTAAACACATTCAACTACAAGTGTATAACCTTCAAAGAAGACCTATATAATTTATTTGAATAAACTTAGTATCCCTCTTTCCAAAAGAAAGTGACAAATATCGTGACGTTTTGCCTTCGTAGCTGTAAACTCGTTAAAATCCCTAACAGATATAACCAAGTGATCTTAAAAAGAGGATCAATTTAAAACGTTTTAACAAACTTGATTGATCTTCACCATAACAAGCTACAGGACCAACATCATTACTCTAGACATCACTGTCCTGTAGACGGTATCGTAGGCTTTTGTCATATTCAACCTATGTGACCTTGCAAGTAAGACAATGTCATTTATTTGAATTACTTCGTAACTAGACAAGCACAAATAACAGATGAAGTGTTATATTGAGTTTTTTGTCAGAGAAAAGAATTAACACATTTCTGTACTAATTAATGATACGAAATGCTCATAAGTATGCAAATTGGTGGCCACTATGACAGAAATATCATTAACTCCAATAACATTGTACCTGGACAATCAACCTTTACAAACATTGTGACTTAATATATGCCGTGAGGTCCATTTGTTCTCCAATAACTCTCACTAAACAAGCTATCATTACACAAAGTGTGACCCTCATCGGTCGAGTCATGTGATCAGTTTTAAACCAGATGTTTGAAATGCAATTTACCTAGCTGTCATTGGATATTCATTACACTTCTTAATGCTCATACACTTCTGATGTGGCAAACATTCTCACTCACAAAAGTTTCATTTCCAATCTGATATGAAATTTACTATTTTTCAGTCAGCTCCAGATTGCTGTTCATCGTTAACCGGATTTGCGACATTTGCAATGTCGCGTCCTTCAAAGCTTCTGGAATGCAGACGAAATGATTTCAAGACGTCTTTCGGGGATCGAACTCTAGCATGGTTTGTAGTCCTGAAGTACCATGTTTCCATACCATGTGTACAGACGCAGGAAGTTCAGGTACGAAACAGTGAAGCTATTGATTAATAGTATACACGGATCGAATGGAAGGGGAGAGCTTAACTCATTCGGGACATTACTTATGATTTCCCAATTATAGAGAGCAGTATGAATATATATCTATCTATATCTTGCTGTATCAACTGTGTCTGTTTTGTGCACAGCATACATCCTGTATTCTGGTGCTCTTTGAATCAAGACGTTTCGTTTGGACATTTTTATGTTATTTGACAAGACGAGGTGTCGCATCCGGTAAATACATAAACATAGTTTACATATCTGTTGCTGAACCTACCTGCTTTACCCCCTGCATTACATAATCAGGGGTGATTAATGTGGGGCTTTCTGCAGAATCGGGGTATTTGTGTGTATTCTGCTTAAAGAATATCGAAAGAAAACAAGATTGATCTTCTGACCCTTTCTTCTTGGCACCTCTCTTTTCTGTTCTGTCCTATTTATGACTCTCTTTTCGCTGATGTCACAATAGGCATAGACCCGTCTCCGAAGCTGTTGTGCGGACGCTAGTTTGCTTATTTATTTTGTTACTGTTTTAAGTCCTTGTAACAGCAAAGGCCATATCAGGTCTGTGGCAACGAATGTTGAACCACCACAGTCGAAAAGATGTGACTTGACACGGTAACGCTAGATACCCTGCACAGGCATCTTCTTCTGTCAAATTACTGACCAGTCCCTCCTGGCACCCATGCAAATACCAGATGTTCACGACTTGTGGTTTTCAAGGTCATGGTAGAGAAACCGAAAAATGTAATAAGCAAGAAGGAAAAAATAAAGCAAAAAGAGAATTTTGCAATACTTTCTATAAATAAAATGGAAATGAAGACATGTTTACACAGACGTGCTTGGAAACGCATAAGGAGAGTAAGATATGGTGGTATGGACTTGGAATGTGTTTGGCATGTCTTCATTGTATATGAGGT
>NW_018484018.1:0-2784 GCF_002113885.1 Mizuhopecten yessoensis
TGGGGTATGACGTGGGATATCTCTGTCTGAGGTGCGAGAAAAACAAATCCACCCTCCTCAAAGACACAGAACAAACCTGAATTACCATCTGCCTAATGACCGATATAAGAATTGAACATTAAATTCATGACAATTGAGAATGATAAATAGCTCTTAAGAAGAATTGCGTCCTCATAATCATCACAGATCCTGATAACATTATTTCTACTGATTTTTTCATGAGTTACTTCCCTTGAATTGCATAACTAGATAGACTTATTTCTGTACTTTGTACTTGAAATTTTGTATGGTGTTATAATTAGTTGAAAGGGTACATAATGTATCAGAAGAAAAAATCTTTTAACAAATTGCGAAAACATCCCATGCACTATCTGGGCACTCAGTAAGGTTAGCAGCAGATCCAAAGAAAGGATATCATACTTTAAGGCATTTTATGGTGCTGCAGAATATAGCAACCAAAACAATACAAGCCCATAACCATGTGAATGCTGTTAAACTTAGTTACTTTTGTCTCATTACTTGAATACTGTTCAGAGACACAAGTAAAAGTGTTTATAAACGTATACCCAAAAACTGATGGTGTCAAGAAACTTTGGTATATACATACAACAATTCCCATAATTATGAGATCAAATATTACCAAAACTGGATTCAATAAATATATAAACTGGACCAATAATGATATACTTAAGATCACATCTAATTGCAGCTGACCTGGACAATGTGACCATTTATCTTTCTTTCATTCATATTATGTAACTATCAAACTACTCATTCAGTTTCCTTTCTATACCATAGATGAATAGTATTTACAATAGTGTCCATTTCTACAAAGTTGTATTAACAAAAGATATATAGATAAATATATAGTATGTGTGTTTCTATTTATAGATTTACAGCTTCATGAAAGGATCATGACTCATGCTTGTGGACTGGATGCAGTTATTTGATTTTATTACCAAGTAGGTCTATATTTTAATTGCATTCGTTAAAGAAATACGTAAATATACTGAGAAGACAGACTTTCCACTCATACAGAAAAAAGGTATAGCTACAAAGCTATTACAAGCATTTGTTTGTTGTGTTCTGTTCACGAGATTCCCTTCGGACTCCAGATGGATCAGCTGTTCATAATAACAATCGTGCAAAAAAGTCTCTTTTTTTCAGCCAGGCATATCTCACTGTCCTTACAATACGTTAACCATCGTAAACTTACCATCACCAGAATACCAACTTCCAGCATGTGTTGCCTGGCGAACCTTGGCCATATTCGAACCTATTTTGGTGATATTTTGACAGGAACTTGGGGATTCAGAAGTCTATTTGTCAACACAAAGCCCATCCGGAAGTACCGATCATTCGGGTCTTGCGCAAAACTTTTTTTAATCGCCTTGCGATCTGCATCTCAAAAATGTTTGAAAATGGGGCATTCGATTCAGACCCTAACACATGCACGAAGGTAGGCGTTCTAAAATTGAAAATAAAAGAAATAGTTTTATTTGTTCCTCATCATGTACACTTTCAAATGCTTGGGCAATACAAAATATACTCAGTCAATTATCTAGAAAAATCTTATCTATGAAGATTAATAAAAACACACTTTTTAGTATTTATTTATATAATTGGTTTTATCAGAGACGTTTAATACATGTATTATACGTCTCTGGTTTTATTAATTATCTAAAATGAATTTTGTTTAATTTATGTGGCGCCAATAATTTTGAATTAGTTTCATATCACTGGACGATACCGTATAAAGCACGAATGTACGTACATATATATCTGTACACGATGTCAATAGTAAATGAATAATGGATTTTCAAAAAGAAGAATAAAAACTCAATATATTTTTTTACGAATTAGGGTAACGGAAAGATTTTGTTACATAAATTGATTAGAACTTAAAAAAATAAAAATGAATCCGTTGTATAAAAACCGGAACCGGGAACTACAACGAATGAATACAGAAAAAAAGCAATGTACTTTGTATTATTTACAAAAGATATTTTTTTACTCATTTTAGGATCCCGTACCATCATACATGCAACTATGTTGTAGCTGTGTTTACAACCTAGGAGGCCGATTACATCCAAGGTGATAATGTCCTGGTCCTCTCTTCTATTCCAGGGTTACCAGTCACCATGGTTACTATAGTCACCAGGGTTACTAGTCACCAGGGTTACCAGTCACCAGGGTTACTAGTCACCAAGGTTACCAGTCACCAAGATTACCAGTCATCAGGGTTACCAGTCACCAGGGTTACTAGTCACCAGGGTTACCAGTCATCAGGGTGACCAGTCACCAGGGTTACATCTCTATCCAGTGATAAACTTTGATGACGTATTTTATTTTCAAATAAAACTCCAGAGGTTACGCTCATCTTTGCTCTCTGCATCTCTGGAATGTGTCATATCAAAATCGAAGGCTCAGTGTGCACCACCTTGAGGGTGAAACGAGAAAACAAGTTTGATCATTTAATGTACATCAAAAGATTGACTGGCTTTAAAGTCGGACGTTGCATGCTCTTCTGTTATCTTCAAAGGACATGAATCATCTTAGCGAGTGATCAAGTTTATTTTACCTGAGAACATGTCATATTCCAGCACTGGAGTATCGAAGATGCTAGCTACATGTACGTATTTATATGTGTAGGTATAGTGTGTGTATAAGTGTTGTTATATTGATGTTTAGTGATTATGATACTGTTGTATATGTAAAAACGTCTGGGTGAGTGTGCTTTGTGTGAAATGTGGTAGCATGTTCTTGTTCTGTAGATGTCCAATA